>NW_027637665.1:200000-212500 GCF_951216825.1 Electrona antarctica
AAGCATTTACCTTACTGGAGCTTCCGTTGCTCCAGACTGTACGACGAAAGCATTTATATTTTACTCATGATCAGAGCTTCCGTTGCTCCAGACTGTATGACTGAAGCATTTATATTTTACTCATGATCAGAGCTTCCGTTGCTCCAGACTGTACGACGGAAGCATTTATATTTTACTCATGATCAGAGCTTCCGTTGCTCCAGACTGTATGACGGAAGCATTTATATTTTACTCATGATCAGAGCTTCCGTTGCTCAAGACTGTATGACGGAAGCATTTACCTTACTCATGATCAGAGCTTCCGTTGCTCCAGACTGTACGACGGAAGCATTTATATTTTACTCATGATCAGAGCTTCCGTTGCTCAAGACTGTATGACGGAAGCATTTATAGTTTACTCATGATCAGAGCTTCCGTTGCTCCAGACTGTACGACGGAAGCATTTATATTTTACTCATGATCAGAGCTTCCGTTGCTCCAGACTGTATGACTGAAGCATTTATATTTTACTCATGATCAGAGCTTCCGTTGCTCCAGACTGTACGACGGAAGCATTTATATTTTACTCATGATCAGAGCTTCCGTTGCTCCAGACTGTATGACGGAAGCATTTATATTTTACTCATGATCAGAGCTTCCGTTGCTCAAGACTGTATGACGGAAGCATTTACCTTACTCATGATCAGAGCTTCCGTTGCTCCAGACTGTACGACGGAAGCATTTATATTTTACTCATGATCAGAGCTTCCGTTGCTCAAGACTGTATGACGGAAGCATTTATAGTTTACTCATGATCAGAGCTTCCGTTGCTCCAGACTGTACGACGGAAGCATTTATATTTTACTCATGATCAGAGCTTCCGTTGCTCAAGACTGTACGACGGAAGCATTTATATTTTACTCATGATAAGAGTTTCCGTTGCTCCAGACTGTATGACGGAAGCATTTATATTTTACTCATGATCAGAGCTTCCGTTGCTCCAGACTGTACGACGGAAGCATTTATATTTTACTCATGATCAGAGCTTCCGTTGCTCCAGACTGTATGACGGAAGCATTTGGAGATTGCGAGAGGCAACAGTCTGGCCACACGAGACTACTTGTTGTCAGGTATCTGGCGGTGTGAACAGGTGTTAACATCATACCTGTCAGGTATCCTGCGGTGTGAACAGGTGTTAACATCATACCTGTCAGGTATCCGGCGGTCTGCGACTCGGAGATGAAGAGGTCGTGTTTCTGGTCTTTGAAGGCACTCCAAACCGTGGACTTGGCCAGGATCTCGTTCACCTGAAAGGCAACGTGAGCAACGGCTCAGAATTTACACGGAATGGACAAACACACCATCAACATTAAATTAGCAGAAATATAGAGCAGCGACGTCATTTTGTAGCCCCTCCTCCATTCTGAATTCCCATCGTATTTTCCCATTGTATCAAATAAGAACTGTGTTACAACTTGCGTTCCACACCCCCACAGGGGGTGCGGTGCCCGGTGTCGAGTCGGTCGGACCCACGGTTGTCCTGAACCGCCCCAAAAAGGCCTCTGCCCCGGGCCCTCTGGACAGGGCCCCCTGCCCCCAGTGTCCATATGTGGAGCTGGCCTAGTTCTGACATCATTCTGACGTCTGCATAGAATTCATATTTGGGCATAAAAGGGACACTGACATAATATCTGGGTGGGGCATTCATTTCCAACCTGCATCGTTCCCAGTAAGCCAGTACCCAACGGGTACCCGCAATATCACAGGGTCACAGTTTGTTTCTTTTTGGGTCACAATGATTATATGAGAGGATTCTAAGATGAGCCGATCCACCCAGGGGATGAGCAAGTGATGTCAGGACCAAAGTGGAGGTACATCACCCAGGGGATGAGCGAGTGACGTCAGGACCAAAGTGGAGGTACATCACCCAGGGGATGAGCGAGTGATGTCAGGACCAAAGTGGAGGTACATCACCCAGGGGATGAGCGAGTGACGTCAGGACCAAAGTGGAGGTACATCACCCAGGGGATGAGCGAGTGATGTCAGGACCAAAGTGGAGGTACATCACCCAGGGGATGAGCGAGTGATGTCAGGACCAAAGTGGAGGTACATCACCCAGGGGATGAGCGAGTGATGTCAGGACCAAAGTGGAGGTACATCACCCAGGGGATGAGCGAGTGACGTCAGGACCAAAGTCGAGGTACATCACCCAGGGGATGAGCGAGTGATGTCAGGACCAAAGTGGAGGTACATCACCCAGGGGATGAGCGAGTGACATCAGGACCAAAGTGGAGGTACATCACCCAGGGGATGAGCGAGTGACATCAGGACCAAAGTGGAGTTACATCAAACAGGGGATGAGCGAGTGACATCAGGACCAAAGTGGAGGTACATCACCCAGGGGATGAGCGAGTGACGTCAGGACCAAAGTGGAGGTACATCACCCAGGGGATGAGCGAGTGACATCAGGACCAAAGTGGAGGTACATCACCCAGGGGATGAGCGAGTGACATCAGGACCAAAGTGGAGGTACATCACCCAGGGGATGAGCGAGTGACGTCAGGACCAAAGTGGAGGTACATCACCCAGGGGATGAGCGAGTGATGTCAGGACCAAAGTGGAGGTACATCACCCAGGGGATGAGCGAGTGACGTCAGGACCAAAGTGGAGGTACATCACCCAGGGGATGAGCGAGTGACGTCAGGACCAAAGTGGAGGTACATCACCCAGGGGATGAGCGAGTGATGTCAGGACCAAAGTGGAGGTACATCACCCAGGGGATGAGCGAGTGACATCAGGACCAAAGTGGAGGTACATCAGGTTTAAAACAAAGTCCTTGTAATGTTGTGTCCTCTGTTTTATATTTGTAATGTTGTGTCCTGTTATATATTTATAATGTTGTGTCCCGTTATATATTTATAATGTTGTGTCCTGTTATATATTTATAATGTTGTGTCCTCTGTTATATATTTATAATGTGTCCTGTTATATATTTATAATGTTGTGTCCTGTTATATATTTATAATGTTGTGTCCTGTTATATATTTATAATGTTGTGTCCTGTTATATATTTATAATGTTGTGTCCCGTTATATATTTATAATGTTGTGTCCTGTTATATATTTATAATGTTGTGTCCTGTTATATATTTATAATGTTGTGTCCTGTTATATATTTATAATGTTGTGTCCTCTGTTATATATTTATAATGTTGTGTCCTGTTGTATATTTATAATGTTGTGTCCTCTGTTATATATTTATAATGTTGTGTCCTCTGTTATATATTTATAATGTTGTGTCCTGTTATATATTTATAATGTTGTGTCCCGTTATATATTTATAATGTTGTGTTCTGTTATATATTTATAATGTGTCCTGTTATATATTTATAATGTGTCCTGTTATATATTTATAATGTTGTGTCCTGTTATATATTTATAATGTTGTGTCCTGTTATAAATTTATAATGTTGTGTCCTCTGTTATATATTTATAATGTTGTGTCCTGTTATATATTTAGAATGTTGTGTCCTGTTATATATTTATAATGTTGTGTCCTGTTATATATTTATAATGTTGTGTCCTGTTATATATTTATAATGTTGTGTCCTGTTATATATTTATAATGTTGTGTCCTGTTATATATTTATAATGTTGTGTCCTGTTATATATTTATAATGCTGTGTCCTGTTATATATTTATAATGTTGTGTCCTGTTATATATTTATAATGTTGTGTCCTGTTATATATTTATAATGTTGTGTCCTGTTATATATTTATAATGTTGTGTCCTGTTATATATTTATAATGCTGTGTGGCAGTGGTGGCCAAACGGTTTGCGGAGCGGTCTTGATACCGGAAGCAGTAGTATCAGTAGTAGTAGTAGTATAAGTATTCAGTACCTGTTCTCCGTACTGCAGACTACGCGTCATGGACTTCAGGGCCTTGACGATCTGAGCCTTCGTGGCTGCCGGGTTGTCCAACGTCTCTAGACCGATTCCTTCTAGAAGCTTCAGGAGGTACGGAACCAGCTCTACTCTGAGAGCCTAGAGGATATTAATACAGTAATTACATTAATATAATATACAGTACATTAATACAGTTATTATATATAGACCCAGTCCTTCTAGCAGCTTCAGGAGGTACGGAACCAGCTCTACTCTCAGAGCCTAGAGGATAGAATATACAGTACAATATGTCTGAGTCTACATAATACAATACAGTACAATATTAATGAGTCTACACTACAGACATCATAATACATTACTGAGAGCAGCCACCAGGTCGGTCTGCTCTTAACGAGGTACATTAACGAGGTGTTACCTGGGCCACCAGGTCCGTCTGCTCCTTCTGGAACATGCGGTTCAGAGCCTCACAGGCCAGACCGGCCATGTCTGCTCTCATCTTCATCCCGACCATCAGAGGGCCGATGGTCTCCAAGGACGCCATGGAGCGAACACACAGCTGGAGGAGAGGAGAACGTTACTGAATGAGACCATGGAGCGAACACACAGCTGGAGGAGAGGAGAACGTTACTGAATGAGACCATGGAGCGAACGCACAGCTGGAGGAGAGGAGAACGTTACTGAATGAGACCATGGAGCGAACACACAGCTGGAGGAGAGGAGAACGTTACTGAATGAGACCATGGAGCGAACACACAGCTGGAGGAGAGGAGAACGTTACTGAATGAGACCATGGAGCGAACGCACAGCTGGAAGAGAGGAGAACGTTACTGAATGAGACCATGGAGCGAACGCACAGCTGGAAGAGAGGAGAACGTTACTGAATGAGACCATGGAGCGAACACACAGCTGGAGGAGAGGAGAACGTTACTGAATGAGACCATGGAGCGAACGCACAGCTGGAAGAGAGGAGAACGTTACTGAATGAGACCATGGAGCGAACGCACAGCTGGAGGAGAGGAGAACGTTACTGAATGAGACCATGGAGCGAACACACAGCTGGAGGAGAGGAGAACGTTACTGAATGAGACCATGGAGCGAACGCACAGCTGGAGGAGAGGAGAACGTTACTGAATGAGACCATGGAGCGAACACACAGCTGGAGGAGAGGAGAACGTTACTGAATGAGACCATGGAGCGAACACACAGCTGGAGGAGAGGAGAACGTTACTGAATGAGACCATGGAGCGAACGCACAGCTGGAGGAGAGGAGAACGTTACTGAATGAGACCATGGAGCGAACGCACAGCTGGAGGAGAGGAGAACGTTACTGAATGAGACCATGGAGCGAACGCACAGCTGGAGGAGAGGAGAACGTTACTGAATGAGACCATGGAGCGAACACACAGCTGGAGGAGAGGAGAACGTTACTGAATGAGACCATGGAGCGAACACACAGCTGGAAGAGAGGAGAACGTTACTGAATGAGACCATGGAGCGAACACACAGCTGGAGGAGAGGAGAACGTTACTGAATGAGACCATGGAGCGAACACACAGCTGGAAGAGAGGAGAACGTTACTGAATGAGACCATGGAGCGAACACACAGCTGGAAGAGAGGAGAACGTTACTGAATGAGACCATGGAGCGAACGCACAGCTGGAGGAGAGGAGAACGTTACTGAATGAGACCATGGAGCGAACGCACAGCTGGAAGAGAGGAGAACGTTACTGAATGAGACCATGGAGCGAACGCACAACGTTACTGAATGAGACCATGGAGCGAACGCACAGCTGGAAGAGAGGAGAACGTTACTGAATGAGACCATGGAGCGAACGCACAGCTGGAGGAGAGGAGAACGTTACTGAATGAGACCATGGAGCGAACACACAGCTGGAGGAGAGGAGAACGTTACTGAATGAGACCATGGAGCGAACACACAGCTGGAGGAGAGGAGAACGTTACTGAATGAGACCATGGAGCGAACGCACAGCTGGAGGAGAGGAGAACGTTACTGAATGAGACCATGGAGCGAACACACAGCTGGAGGAGAGGAGAACGTTACTGAATGATACCATTTAGGCCTGACGTCGAAATTTAAAAAAAAAATCTCTTTTTAAAATGTCTTTTCTTTTCTGAAAAACCTCATGTTTCCATATCAGTGGTGCTCAATATTTCATGTCAAGGACCCCCAAAAATGATATGTAATATGATATGTAATATATATGTAATATGCCTGATGTTGTTCCAGGAGGCAGGGACCTCTCCAGGAGGCAGGGACCTCTCCAGGAGGCAGGGACCTCCAGAAGCAAAGATTTGAGTTAAAAACTGAAACTCTGAAAGAATATTCAAAGATTTGAGGCACATTTTCACGATTTTTCAAAAATAGCAGACCTACAAGCTGTGCTATGAGCTTGTAGATCTGCTGTTTTTCAATAGCTAAAGCACAACATAATGCTAACACCAAAAGGGGTTCCCGCCCAGAATGGGTTAATGAATGAACACACAGCTGGAGGAAAGGACCTCGTTACCGACACTGCGCAAAAAGCATGGAATACAGATGTGTACATTACAGGAAACTCCCGTTAAACTTTACAACAAACTCCGGTAAACTCCCCGAATTGTACCATCACACCTGTATATTACCGTTTATTAACTGTATATGTACCATCACACCTGTATATTACCGTCTATTAACTGTATATGTACCATCACACCTGTATGTTACCGTCTATTAACTGTATATGTACCATCACACCTGTATATTACCGTTTATTAACTGTATATGTACCATCACACCTGTATATTACCGTCTATTAACTGTATATGTACCATCACACCTGTATATTACCGTCTATTAACTGTATATGTACCATCACACCTGTATATTACCGTATATTAACTGTATATTTACCATCACACCTGTATATTACCGTATATTAACTGTATATGTACCATCACACCTGTATATTACCGTCTATTAACTGTATATGTACCATCACACCTGTATATTACCGTCTATTAACTGTATATGTACCATCACACCTGTATATTACCGTTTATTAACTGTATATGTACCATCACACCTGTATATTACCGTATATTAACTGTATATGTACCATCACACCTGTATATTACCGTATATTAACTGTATATGTACCATCACACCTGTATATTACCGTTTATTAACTGTATATGTACCATCACACCTGTATATTACCGTATATTAACTGTATATGTACCATCACACCTGTATATTACCGTATATTAACTGTATATGTACCATCACACCTGTATATTACCGTCTATTAACTGTATATGTACCATCACACCTGTATATTACCGTTTATTAACTGTATATGTACCATCACACCTGTATATTACCGTATATTAATTCGTGTGTGGTGTTTGGTCTCCTGACCTTCTCCTGCTTTTTTGTCTATAATTCAATTTTATAGACTTTTGTGTCTTTATATCCAAGTGCTGCTCTTCATTCTGGTGATAATCTAAGCTGACATGCAACCAAATGTTCTGGATGATTTTTACTTTTCATGATATTTGATGAATCTGTGCTTCCTCGGCCTGCTACCTTTGCTGTGCTTGGAACAGCAGCTAGCAGCAGCTAGCATCACCAGGCTGGTCCCCAGCATCAGCTAGCAGCTCCAGGCTGGGCTACCACCACCAGCAGCAGCCCCAGACTGGGCTACCTCCACCAGCAGCAGCAGCTAGCGTCCCCTGACTGGGCTACCACCACCACCAGCAGCAGCAGCAGCAAGTAGCCTCAGGCTGGGCTACCACCACCACCAGCAGCAGCAGCTAGCAGCCCCAGACTGGGCTACCTCCACCAGCAGCAGCAGCTAGCGTCCCCTGACTGGGCTACCACCATCAGTAGCAGCAGCTAGCAGCCCCTGACTGGGCTACCACCTTCAGCAGCAGCAGCTAGCAGCCCCTGACTGGGCTACCACCATCCACCAGCAGCTAGCTAGCAGCCCCAGGCTCCAGGTCAGTGTCGGTGAAATGGCCAAGACAAGAAGTGATGATGTTATTACCAAATCAATGGTTTATGAATTACTCGATCAACAGAAGTCTTATTTTAAAGACTTAATGGATCTGCAAGAAAAGAGCTTTAAGGCATGTCTACAAGTTCTTGTGGACTCCACAGTCTCTCGTGTTGATAACTTGGTGAGGGAAGTGGCCAACATGTCTAGGAATGTTGATGATTTAAAAGCTAGCCTCCAGTTTTCTCAGGCTGAGCTTGATGGCCTAAAAATCAGTAATGCAAAATGCATGGAGGATGAGAAAACCATATCTGAAAGGCTGTCGGCCTCTCTTACCTCCACAAATGATGTGTCAGCAAAGCTGGATTACCTGGAAAACCAATCTAGGAGAAGCAATGTAATAATTGACGGCATTCCGGATGTGAAATCAGAATCTTGGACTGACGCTGAGACCAAAGTAAAAAATCTGTTTTCCACCCACCTGGAAATTGACCCTAAACTCATCGAAATTGAGAGAGCTCATCGTGTCGGCAAATATGATCCTACAGGACGCCCAAGATCAATAGTGGCAAAGCTCCTCAGATTCAAGGACAAGGAAGAAATCTTCAAACGTGCTAAGAATCTGAAGGGCACAAACTTTTATATCAACGAAGACTACTCTGAAAATGTCAGGCAAAAACGAAAGGATTTGTTGCCACAAATGAAGGCTGAACGTCAGAAAGGAAACTATGCCTATTTGAAGTTTGATAAATTGATTGTTCATCCCCCTCGCGAAACTTAGATCCATGCTATTGCTTGTTGATTTTTAAATTTTTAAGTCTTTCTTTGTTTTTTCTTTTTCTTTTATCATGACTGACCATATTTATGTGCCTTTACAACCCATATCTAGTCTACCAGCATTTAATCCTTTTGATTTATGTATTGATAAGGATAGCATCTATGATGAGTTCTTTAATCCTGATTCAAATCATGTTGACCTGAAAAATGTTAAATTATCTTGTGAATATTACACTGATGATCAGTTTAGTAATTCTGCTCAAGTAAAAGCGCCAAGTACATTTTCTTTTTTCCACCTAAATATTCGTAGTATACCTCAACATTATGATCAATTAACTGATTACCTATCTATCCTAAATTTCTCATTTTCAGTAATGGCCTTTTCAGAAACATGGCTTCACGATAATATTACATGTCTCTATCCTTTGGAAAATTACAATGCTATTCATTCCTGTAGAAACACCACACCAGGTGGTGGTGTTTCCCTCTATGTTTCAGACCAGTTTAATTTCAAGGAAAAAAAGGAGCTAAACCAGTATTTTGATAAGACCTCAGTGGAAGCTGTGTTTGTGGAAATTCCATCATGCTTACCCTTTGATGGGGAAAGCATCATAATTGGGTGCATTTACAGACCACCTGAGTCAGATCTTGCCATTTTTAATGATGCCCTTTATCACACGCTTGAAATGATTTCTAAAGAGCGGAAAAGGTGTGTATTATTAGGAGACTTTAATGTAAACCTTCTCAACAGTAAACAGTCAGCTACTGTAGATTTTCTTAATGTTCTTTATTCTACTTATTTTTATCCTTCAATTCTCAGACCATCCAGAATAACTACTTCATCAGCCACACTTATTGATAATATTTTAATTAACTTTTTGAACCTTGAAATTACTTCTGGCCTCTTGTTAAATGATATTTCAGATCATCTCCCGGTTTTCCAATTAATTCATATTAATGATAATGCACTTAGTAATAACTTGGTACAAGAGGAAATTAAATATCGTAAATATTCCAAAAGGAATGTAGAATTCTTCATATCTTCTATAAAGTGTGTTTCATGGGATGGTGTTTTAGGGCTGCAAGATGTGGAGAAAGCTTACCAGTTGTTCTTAATGCTTTTTAATCCTGTCTTTGAGAAATGCTTCCCAATGATAACTTCTACAAAAGAGAAAAAAGCTCCTAAAGCAAACCTTTGGTTCACCACAGAATTAAGAAAACATTCTCTTCTAAAAAAGAAACTATATAAAAAATCTATCCTAAGTCCCACGCCTCTTAATGTGGACACTTATAAGAAATGCAAAAATGCTTTCACTCAATCTGTAAGGAATGCAAAAAAGAAATATTTCTCAGACAAATTCATCCATGCATCTAATGACACTAAGTCCACGTGGAGTGTCATTAATCAATTGCTACAACGCAAAAAACAACAATTAATTGTTCCAGTTGAGGTACTAGGAAATGAAGGTTCTCCTCTCAATCAGGGAGAGATTGCAAATGGTTTAAATGATTTCTTTGTCAATATTGGCCTCTCGCTGGCAGCAAACATAAATGATTCTGATGAAATACCAGCTAGTCTGATTAAGGGTCAGTTTTCTCCACTCTGCAGTTTTGAGCCCCCCAGTATTGCTGAAGTGAGAAGCATTGTCTTAAACTTAAAGAATTCTGCTGAAGGGCATGATGGGTTCAGAAGTAGTTTCATCAAAGAAATAATTGATTTTATTATTCAACCTTTAACTCATATTTTTGGTTTATCTTTACAATCTGGTGTCGTTCCGCATGAACTCAAAATAGCAAAAGTTGTGCCGCTACATAAATCAGGAGATTCAAATAATTTTAGCAATTATCGTCCTATATCAATTCTTCCCTGCTTTTCAAAGATTTTGGAAAAACTTATCTATTCCAGAATTTCAGCCCACTTACTTCAGAACAACATCCTCTATTGCCACCAATATGGATTTCGCAAGAAATACTCAACTGAACAAGCTCTGTTACAGCTTGCAAACAATATCTCTTCTGCTCTAGAAGATGAGAAATTTGTTCTTGGGGTTTTCTTGGATTTAACCAAAGCTTTCGATACTGTAAATCATAAAATTCTTGTTTCTAAACTTAATAGATATGGCCTTCAGGATGTTGCTCTCAAGTGGTTTTCTAATTATCTAGAAGACAGAGACCAATATGTATGTATCAATGGTTGCATATCTGCAAAGTTGAAAATCTCAGTCGGGGTGCCACAGGGCTCCATACTTGGTCCTTTATTATTTTTGATTTATATTAATGATTTAACCATGAACTGCAATAAGTTTCTTCCTATTTTATTTGCAGATGATACCAATCTCATTGCCTCACACAGGGATTTAAATACTCTCGTTAAATATGTTAATGATGAATTGTTGGATGTTTTCAAATGGTTTCAATTGAATAAGCTTACTCTCAATATAAAAAAATGCAACTTCATGATTTTTAGCAATATTAACAAAACATTTCCCAAAGAAAAACCTAAAATTGTAATCAATGGCTCTGAAATTTACCAGGTTCCACATACTAAATTCTTGGGTGTCATTATAGACGAACATTTAAATTGGAAACAACATATTGATTCTGTATGTATGAAGTCTATGAAGATGCTTGGTATATTGAGAAAAATCTGCCCTTTTGTTCTTCCTTCATGTCACTTAACACTCTATTATAGCTTAATTTTCCCTCATATTAATTACTGTAATATTGTCTGGGCTGCTACATATTCAACACATCTCTCTAAATTACTGATCATTCAAAAAGGTTTCTGAGAATGATTTCACATTCAAATCGGTATGAGCCGTCTGCCCCGCTCTTTATCAAATATTCACTATTACCCATTGACAAAGTAAACGTTTTTCAGACCTGTTTATTTATGTTTAAATTCAAAAAATGCATACAAGACATTCCCTCTTCTTTTCACAATTTTTTCCGTGTTACTTCTGACATTCACTCCTACCCCACAAGGCAAAGAGATGATTTTGAATTACCTTTTTGTCGTACTTCAAAACATCAATCTTTCATCAAATTTAGAGGCCCTCATCTTTGGAATTCCCTAGATGCTTCACTTAAATCCTCATTATCCCTGTCAATATTCAAAAAACATCTAAAGAAATATCTTATGTCTTCCTCTCTGTAGATTACATGATTTACTTTTATGTGTTATATTTTCTTTTGTATGTTTGTTGTTTTGTTTATTTCCCTTTTTTGTGCAGTCTGTTTTTTATTTCTTTATTGCACATCTGCCCCCCTTTGCCAAACCTCTTAGACTTTTGTATTGTTCTTAATTGAACCTTTAATCTGTTTTAAATCAATTGACCTCATACAGGAAAGGATTCCAAATAAGCCAGCTGGCTTCTTCCTTTCCTTGCATTGTATTTTTGTTTTTTGATATGTATTGTCTATCTTTTGTACTACATGCTAAATAAATAAACCTAAACCTAAACCTATATTAACTGTATATGTACCATCACACCTGTATATTACCGTAAATTAACTGTATATGTACCATCACACCTGTATATTACCGTTTAATAACTGTATATGTACCATCACACCTGTATATTACCGTCTATTAACTGTATATGTACCATCACACCTGTATATTACCGTCTATTAACTGTATATGTACCATCACACCTGTATATTACCGTCTATTAACTGTATATGTACCATCACACCTGTATATTACCGTCTATTAACTGTATATGTACCATCACACCTGTATATTACCGTATATTAACTGTATATGTACCATCACACCTGTATATTACCGTCTATTAACTGTATATGTACCATCACACCTGTATATTACCGTCTATTAA
>NW_027637665.1:215000-239871 GCF_951216825.1 Electrona antarctica
GTGTTGTTCAACTTACTCTAAAGTTGACTTCTGGATTGTCCTTCTGCTGTTTGAAGTGTCTGGAAGAGACAAAAACATGTCAAACAATGTCTTTAAGAGACAGAACATGTCAAACAATGTCTTTAAGAGACAGAACATGTCAAACAATGTCTTTAAGAGACACAACATGTCAAACAATGTCAACAACTTGCTTTAAGACATCAAATTAAACCAAACTAAACATTTCATTTCACTAGTTAGGTGTAGAGAAACCAGCATTATTCTGAGAACACTGGATCAATAACTAATAATATGGTTATGTGTGTGTGTATCATCTCTCATACGGTGGTGTGTGTGTGTGTGTGTGTGTGTGTGTGTCTGTGTGTGTGTGTCTGTGTGTGTGTGTGTGTGTGTGTCTGTGTGTGTGTGTGTGTGTGTGTGTGTGTGTGTGTGTGTGTGTGTGTGTCCTACTCTATCATCATCTCCCGTACGGTGGTGTGTGTGTGTGTGTGTGTGTGTGTGTGTGTGTGTGTGTGTGTGTGTGTGTCTGTGTGTGTGTGGTCCTACTCTATCATCATCTCCCGTACGGTGGTGTGTGTGTGTGTGTGTGTGTGTGTGTGTGTGTGTGTGTCTGTGTGTGTGTGTGTGTGTGTGTCTGTGTGTGTGTGTGTGTGTGTGTGTGTGTGTCCTACTCTATCATCATCTCCCGTACGGTGGTGTGTGTGTGTGTGTGTGTGTGTGTGTGTGTGTGTGTGTGTGTGTCTGTGTGTGTGTGTGTGTGTGTGTCTGTGTGTGTGTGTGTGTGTGTGTGTCCTACTCTATCATCATCTCCCGTACGGTGGTGTGTGTGTGTGTGTGTGTGTGTGTGTGTGTGTGTGTGTGTGTGTGTGTGTGTGTGTGTGTGTGTGTGTGTCCTACTCTATCATCATCTCCCGTACGGTGGTGTGTGTGTGTGTGTGTGTGTGTGTGTGTGTCTGTGTGTGTCTGTGTGTGTGTGTCCTACTCTATCATCATCTCCCGTACGGTGGTCGACACCGTCTCTCGGGACCCGTCGTTCCAGATCAGTTCGGGGTTCTCGTGCGTTCCCTCGAAGATGTGCACGGCCGCCTCGGCGTTGTCGCGCATGGCGTCCATGAACACGCCCGGCAGGAAGCGCACCAACGTCAGACGCACCTGGAGAGGGGGGGGGGGAGGGGGTACACACATGTTTAATTGTGGGTTTTTTCAATAGCTAAAGTATAACATAATGCTTTAAACACCAAAAGGGGGTTCCCGTCCAGAACGGGTTAAATCTTTCCCTGCTAAATACGAACATGTTCGTAGCCACCCGTTTGCACCATACATGACGCGGTTGAGCCCAAAATCAGTTTTCCACATCGGTCCGGTTGCCAGGCAACGCCTCCGCCACCCCCAGCATCTTTACACACCGCCCCTATTATTATTATTGATTCTCCTCACCTTGGGTCCGACCAGTTTGTCCGAGGTCATCTTGGAGAACAGCTCTGCGGTCTGGGAGCGCACCTGAGGGTGGGTGGAGTTACAGAACAGGTCCAACAGGTAGATCAGAGCACCTGGGGAGAGGGGGCGGAGTTACAGAACAGATGGGCGGAGTTGAATAATAACTCATAGGATTCATAGGACGTCTGTGGACGTCTTGGGTGTTTATTTATTGACCAACCTTTAGCCATAGCCTCTTTAATGATCTTAGTATGTATTGACCAACCTTTAGCCTCTTTAATGATCTTAGTATGTATTGACCAACCTTTAGCCATAGCCTCTACAATGATCTTAGCATGTATTGACCAACCTTTAGCCTCTACAATGATCTTAGTATGTATTGACCAACCTTTAGCCATAGCCTCTATAATGATCTTAGCATGTATTGACCAACCTTTAGCCTCTACAATGATCTTAGTATGTATTGACCAACCTTTAGCCTCTACAATGATCTTAGTATGTATTGACCAACCTTTAGCCTCTACAATGATCTTAGTATGTATTGACCAACCTTTAGCCATAGCCTCTACAATGATCTTAGTATGTATTGACCAACCTTTAGCCATAGCCTCTACAATGATCTTAGTACGTATTGACCAACCTTTAGCCATAGCCTCTACAATGATCTTAGTATGTATTGACCAACCTTTAGCCATAGCCTCTATAATGATCTTAGTATGTATTGACCAACCTTTAGCCATAGCCTCTATAATGATCTTAGCATGTATTGACCAACCTTTAGCCTCTACAATGATCTTAGTATGTATTGACCAACCTTTAGCCTCTACAATGATCTTAGTATGTATTGACCAACCTTTAGCCATAGCCTCTATAATGATCTTAGTATGTATTGACCAACCTTTAGCCTCTACAATGATCTTAGTATGTATTGACCAACCTTTAGCCATAGCCTCTATAATGATCTTAGTATGTATTGACCAACCTTTAGCCATAGCCTCTATAATGATCTTAGCATGTATTGACCAACCTTTAGCCTCTACAATGATCTTAGTATGTATTGACCAACCTTTAGCCTCTACAATGATCTTAGTATGTATTGACCAACCTTTAGCCTCTACAATGATCTTAGTATGTATTGACCAACCTTTAGCCATAGCCTCTACAATGATCTTAGTATGTATTGACCAACCTTTAGCCATAGCCTCTACAATGATCTTAGTACGTATTGACCAACCTTTAGCCATAGCCTCTACAATGATCTTAGTATGTATTGACCAACCTTTAGCCATAGCCTCTATAATGATCTTAGTATGTATTGACCAACCTTTAGCCATAGCCTCTATAATGATCTTAGTATGTATTGACCAACCTTTAGCCTCTACAATGATCTTAGTATGTATTGACCAACCTTTAGCCTCTACAATGATCTTAGTATGTATTGACCAACCTTTAGCCATAGCCTCTATAATGATCTTAGTATGTATTGACCAACCTTTAGCCTCTATAATGATCTTAGTATGTATTGACCAACCTTTAGCCTCTACAATGATCTTAGTATGTATTGACCAACCTTTAGCCTCTACAATGATCTTAGTATGTATTGACCAACCTTTAGCCTCTACAATGATCTTAGTATGTATTGACCAACCTTTAGCCTCTATAATGATCTTAGTATGTATTGACCAACCTTTAGCCTCTTTAATGATCTTAGTATGTATTGACCAACCTTTAGCCTCTACAATGATCTTAGCATGTATTGACCAACCTTTAGCCTCTATAATGATCTTAGTATGTATTGACCAACCTTTAGCCATAGCCTCTACAATGATCTTAGCATGTATTGACCAACCTTTAGCCTCTATAATGATCTTAGTATGTATTGACCAACCTTTAGCCTCTACAATGATCTTAGCATGTATTGACCAACCTTTAGCCTCTATAATGATCTTAGTATGTATTGACCAACCTTTAGCCTCTACAATGATCTTAGCATGTATTGACCAACCTTTAGCCTCTATAATGATCTTAGTATGTATTGACCAACCTTTAGCCTCTACAATGATCTTAGTATGTATTGACCAACCTTTAGCCATAGCCTCTACAATGATCTTAGTATGTATTGACCAACCTTTAGCCATAGCCTCTACAATGATCTTAGTATGTATTGACCAACCTTTAGCCTCTACAATGATCTTAGTATGTATTGACCAACCTTTAGCCTCTACAATGATCTTAGTATGTATTGACCAACCTTTAGCCTCTACAATGATCTTAGTATGTATTGACCAACCTTTAGCCATAGCCTCTACAATGATCTTAGTATGTATTGACCAACCTTTAGCCTCTACAATGATCTTAGTATGTATTGACCAACCTTTAGCCTCTATAATGATCTTAGCATGTATTGACCAACCTTTAGCCATAGCCTCTATAATGATCTTAGTATGTATTGACCAACCTTTAGCCTCTACAATGATCTTAGTATGTATTGACCAACCTTTAGCCATAGCCTCTACAATGATCTTAGCATGTATTGACCAACCTTTAGCCTCTATAATGATCTTAGTATGTATTGACCAACCTTTAGCCTCTATAATGATCTTAGTATGTATTGACCAACCTTTAGCCATAGCCTCTACAATGATCTTAGCATGTATTGACCAACCTTTAGCCTCTATAATGATCTTAGTATGTATTGACCAACCTTTAGCCTCTATAATGATCTTAGCATGTATTGACCAACCTTTAGCCATAGCCTCTATAATGATCTTAGTATGTATTGACCAACCTTTAGCCATAGCCTCTATAATGATCTTAGTATGTATTGACAAACCTTTAGCCATAGCCTCTATAATGATCTTAGTATGTATTGACCAACCTTTAGCCATAGCCTCTACAATGATCTTAGTATGTATTGACCAACCTTTAGCCATAGCCTCTACAATGATCTTAGTATGTATTGACCAACCTTTAGCCTCTACAATGATCTTAGCATGTATTGACCAACCTTTAGCCTCTATAATGATCTTAGTATGTATTGACCAACCTTTAGCCATAGCCTCTTTAATGATCTTAGCATGTATTGACCAACCTTTAGCCTCTACAATGATCTTAGTATGTATTGACCAACCTTTAGCCTCTATAATGATCTTAGTATGTATTGACCAACCTTTAGCCATAGCCTCTACAATGATCTTAGTATGTATTGACCAACCTTTAGCCATAGCCTCTATAATGATCTTAGTATGTATTGACCAACCTTTAGCCATAGCCTCTATAATGATCTTAGTATGTATTGACCAACCTTTAGCCTCTATAATGATCTTAGTATGTATTGACCAACCTTTAGCCATAGCCTCTACAATGATCTTAGTATGTATTGACCAACCTTTAGCCTCTATAATGATCTTAGTATGTATTGACCAACCTTTAGCCATAGCCTCTATAATGATCTTAGTATGTATTGACCAACCTTTAGCCTCTATAATGATCTTAGTATGTATTGACCAACCTTTAGCCTCTACAATGATCTTAGTATGTATTGACCAACCTTTAGCCTCTACAATGATCTTAGTATGTATTGACCAACCTTTAGCCTCTACAATGATCTTAGTATGTATTGACCAACCTTTAGCCTCTACAATGATCTTAGTATGTATTGACCAACCTTTAGCCTCTACAATGATCTTAGTATGTATTGACCAACCTTTAGCCTCTACAATGATCTTAGTATGTATTGACCAACCTTTAGCCTCTACAATGATCTTAGTATGTATTGACCAACCTTTAGCCATAGCCTCTACAATGATCTTAGTATGTATTGACCAACCTTTAGCCATAGCCTCTATAATGATCTTAGTATGTATTGACCAACCTTTAGCCATAGCCTCTATAATGATCTTAGTATGTATTGACCAACCTTTAGCCATAGCCTCTACAATGATCTTAGTATGTATTGACCAACCTTTAGCCTCTACAATGATCTTAGTATGTATTGACCAACCTTTAGCCTCTATAATGATCTTAGTATGTATTGACCAACCTTTAGCCTCTACAATGATCTTAGTATGTATTGACCAACCTTTAGCCATAGCCTCTACAATGATCTTAGTATGTATTGACCAACCTTTAGCCTCTATAATGATCTTAGTATGTATTGACCAACCTTTAGCCTCTACAATGATCTTAGTATGTATTGACCAACCTTTAGCCTCTATAATGATCTTAGTATGTATTGACCAACCTTTAGCCATAGCCTCTATAATGATCTTAGTATGTATTGACCAACCTTTAGCCATAGCCTCTACAATGATCTTAGTATGTATTGACCAACCTTTAGCCTCTACAATGATCTTAGTATGTATTGACCAACCTTTAGCCTCTATAATGATCTTAGTATGTATTGACCAACCTTTAGCCTCTACAATGATCTTAGTATGTATTGACCAACCTTTAGCCTCTATAATGATCTTAGTATGTATTGACCAACCTTTAGCCTCTACAATGATCTTAGTATGTATTGACCAACCTTTAGCCTCTATAATGATCTTAGTATGTATTGACCAACCTTTAGCCTCTACAATGATCTTAGTATGTATTGACCAACCTTTAGCCATAGCCTCTACAATGATCTTAGTATGTATTGACCAACCTTTAGCCTCTATAATGATCTTAGTATGTATTGACCAACCTTTAGCCATAGCCTCTATAATGATCTTAGTATGTATTGACCAACCTTTAGCCATAGCCTCTACAATGATCTTAGTATGTATTGACCAACCTTTAGCCATAGCCTCTATAATGATCTTAGTATGTATTGACCAACCTTTAGCCATAGCCTCTATAATGATCTTAGTATGTATTGACCAACCTTTAGCCATAGCCTCTTTAATGATCTTAGCATGTATTGACCAACCTTTAGCCTCTACAATGATCTTAGTATGTATTGACCAACCTTTAGCCTCTATAATGATCTTAGTATGTATTGACCAACCTTTAGCCATAGCCTCTACAATGATCTTAGTATGTATTGACCAACCTTTAGCCTCTATAATGATCTTAGTATGTATTGACCAACCTTTAGCCTCTATAATGATCTTAGTATGTATTGACCAACCTTTAGCCTCTACAATGATCTTAGTATGTATTGACCAACCTTTAGCCTCTATAATGATCTTAGTATGTATTGACCAACCTTTAGCCTCTACAATGATCTTAGTATGTATTGACCAACCTTTAGCCATAGCCTCTATAATGATCTTAGTATGTATTGACCAACCTTTAGCCATAGCCTCTACAATGATCTTAGTATGTATTGACCAACCTTTAGCCTCTATAATGATCTTAGTATGTATTGACCAACCTTTAGCCTCTACAATGATCTTAGTATGTATTGACCAACCTTTAGCCTCTATAATGATCTTAGTATGTATTGACCAACCTTTAGCCATAGCCTCTACAATGATCTTAGTATGTATTGACCAACCTTTAGCCTCTACAATGATCTTAGTATGTATTGACCAACCTTTAGCCTCTATAATGATCTTAGTATGTATTGACCAACCTTTAGCCTCTACAATGATCTTAGTATGTATTGACCAACCTTTAGCCTCTATAATGATCTTAGTATGTATTGACCAACCTTTAGCCTCTATAATGATCTTAGTATGTATTGACCAACCTTTAGCCTCTATAATGATCTTAGTATGTATTGACCAACCTTTAGCCTCTACAATGATCTTAGTATGTATTGACCAACCTTTAGCCTCTATAATGATCTTAGTATGTATTGACCAACCTTTAGCCTCTATAATGATCTTAGTATGTATTGACCAACCTTTAGCCTCTACAATGATCTTAGTATGTATTGACCAACCTTTAGCCTCTATAATGATCTTAGTATGTATTGACCAACCTTTAGCCATAGCCTCTACAATGATCTTAGTATGTATTGACCAACCTTTAGCCATAGCCTCTATAATGATCTTAGTATGTATTGACCAACCTTTAGCCATAGCCTCTATAATGATCTTAGTATGTATTGACCAACCTTTAGCCTCTATAATGATCTTAGTATGTATTGACCAACCTTTAGCCATAGCCTCTATAATGATCTTAGTATGTATTGACCAACCTTTAGCCTCTATAATGATCTTAGTATGTATTGACCAACCTTTAGCCTCTATAATGATCTTAGTATGTATTGACCAACCTTTAGCCTCTATAATGATCTTAGTATGTATTGACCAACCTTTAGCCATAGCCTCTTTAATGATCTTAGTATGTATTGACCAACCTTTAGCCATAGCCTCTTTAATGATCTTAGTATGTATTGACCAACCTTTAGCCATAGCCTCTTTAATGATCTTAGTATGTATTGACCAACCTTTAGCCATAGCCTCTTTAATGATCTTGGTGTTGGAGGTCAAGGCGTAGAGGGTCTCCAGAACCAGTTGTCGACCTGAAAGAGAAAAACAACAAGAACAAAATGACATCAATAATGTGGTCGTGACTGCTCAGAGTGTAGAACTAGAACACATAGAACTCACTAGAAGGCAGAGTGTAGAACTAGAACACATAGAACTCACTAGAAGGCAGAGTGTAGAACTAGAACACATAGAACTCACTAGAAGGCAGAGTGTAGAACTAGAACACATAGAACTCACTAGAAGGCAGAGTGTAGAACTAGAACACATAGAACTCACTAGAAGGCAGAGTGTAGAACTAGAACACATAGAACTCACTAGAAGGCAGAGTGTAGAACTAGAACACATATAACTCACTAGAAGGCAGAGTGTAGAACTAGAACACATAGAACTCACTAGAAGGCAGAGAGTGCAGCAGTAGCAGCAGGTTGGCGAGGACCAGCGACTCTGCGATGTTCGCCACACACTCCTGGTTGCACGTCACCGTGTTGACCACCTGTATGGGGGCGCCATAACACACTGTTTAATAATAAGACATGTCACCGTATTGACCACCTGTAGGGGGCGCCATAACACACTGTTTAATAATAAGACATGTCACCGTATTGACCACCTGTAGGGGGCGCCATAACACTGTTTAATAATAATAACACTGTGTTGACCACCTGTAGGGGGCGCCATAACACACTGTTTAATAATAAGACATGTCACCGTATTGACCACCTGTAGGGGGCGCCATAACACTGTTTAATAATAATAACACTGTGTTGACCACCTGTAGGGGGCGCCATAACACTGTTTAATAATAACACATGTCACCGTATTGACCACCTGTAGGGGGCGCCATAACACTGTTTAATAATAACACATGTCACCGTATTGACCACCTGTAGGGGGCGCCATAACACTGTTTAATAATAATAACACTGTGTTGACCACCTGTAGGGGGCGCCAGAACACACTGTTTAACCCATGTAGACCTGAGGACGATTCTACAACTCACAGTTTTCTGAAAACCCTCATGTTTCTGTCAGTGGTTCTCAAACTATTTCATGTCAAGGACCTCCAAGATTATTATGTATTTGGCCTCCGAAAATATGTTGTTCCAGGCTAGGGCAAAGTGCTACGGGCTAAGACCGAGTCTGAAGAGGTGGGTTTTCAGACTAGATGGAACTGGAAGATTGGGAGTGAGTCTGTAGTTCTGACTGCAATGGGAAGTTCATTCCATAGTTTAGATTGGGAGTGAGTCTGTAGTTCTGACTGCAATGGGAAGTTCATTCCATAGTTTAGATTGGGAGTGAGTCTGTAGTTCTGACTGCAATGGGAAGTTCATTCCATAGTTTAGATTGGGAGTGAGTCTGTAGTTCTGACTGCAATGGGAAGTTCATTCCATAGTTTAGATTGGGAGTGAGTCTGTAGTTCTGACTGCAATGGGAAGTTCATTCCATAGTTTAGATTGGGAGTGAGTCTGTAGTTCTGACTGCAATGGGAAGTTCATTCCATAGTTTAGATTGGGAGTGAGTCTGTAGTTCTGACTGCAATGGGAAGTTCATTCCATAGTTTAGATTGGGAGTGAGTCTGTAGTTCTGACTGCAATGGGAAGTTCATTCCATAGTTTAGATTGGGAGTGAGTCTGTAGTTCTGACTGCAATGGGAAGTTCATTCCATAGTTTAGATTGGGAGTGAGTCTGTAGTTCTGACTGCAATGGGAAGTTCATTCCATAGTTTAGATTGGGAGTGAGTCTGTAGTTCTGACTGCAATGGGAAGTTCATTCCATAGTTTAGATTGGGAGTGAGTCTGTAGTTCTGACTGCAATGGCAAGTTCATTCCATAGTTTAGATTGGGAGTGAGTCTGTAGTTCTGACTGCAATGGGAAGTTCATTCCATAGTTTAGATTGGGAGTGAGTCTGTAGTTCTGACTGCAATGGGAAGTTCATTCCATAGTTTAGATTGGGAGTGAGTCTGTAGTTCTGACTGCAATGGGAAGTTCATTCCATAGTTTAGATTGGGAGTGAGTCTGTAGTTCTGACTGCAATGGGAAGTTCATTCCATAGTTTAGATTGGGAGTGAGTCTGTAGTTCTGACTGCAATGGGAAGTTCATTCCATAGTTTAGATTGGGAGTGACGGTAAGGTTTACAGTAAGGTCTACTGTACCTCCAGAGATAACGGTAAGGTTTACAGTAGTGTTTACTGTACCTCCAAGGCCAGCTGCTGAACTTTCCCAGCTCCGTAGAAACGCAACAACGAGAACAGCAGCTTGAAATGTCCAATACACTCCGTCTCAGAACCTGTAGAAATACAACACAATTAACGGTTACCCTTAAAACTAAGACAATCACTGAAAAACATATTTTTTTAATGACAGATGTAGTCACTACGACCACAACATGTCCCAAAAAACTAGCTAGCCTAGCCACCGACTTTGCTGCGCTCTGGGAGAACAGAGCAGCTGAATTCTTTGTTTTGATTAGGTGTGGAGTGGTGCTCCACACCTAATTGGCTGTTTCAACCAATGTTTCAAACAATCAGATTGCTTCCTCGAAACGACCTGTTGTATAATACACATTAAATACACAATACACGTTACACAGAACCTACAAGAACACAGATTACACTAGAAGCCGATCTACAAGCTCACAACGTGGGGCAAAGCATCGCGTTGTATTTAGCATTTATATTTTGGGTGATTTCAGGCTATTTTACTATGAAGCGTCTTCCATCTTGAATGCTAACGTATTAGCGGTAATGCTACCAAGCTAAAATGAGGTCCATACTAGCTCTAGAAAACGCCCAATGTTCCTGCCGCGCTCACCGGATAAATCAGAAAAGACCTCCGAACATCGCCACGGACGGCTCATTCGTTTCCGAGAAAAAAGGCCTTCAAAGCCACGGCCTAAAACAGAAGCTAACGGCTATTGAGAAAGAAAAGCAGTGTGGGCGGGGCCAGCGTCATTAATTTATAGGACAGGTATACTCGCCATATGGAGACAATGTGTAAATGACGTTCCCTAAAGCCCAAACGACACCAAAGGGTGGAGATGGTTTTAGCGTTAACTCCTTGCAACCGTTTGGACCCAAGGAGTTGCATGGTGACCCTTTGGTTAGGGCTAAACTCTAACTTTAACTAACTCACCAGGGTTGTTCTAGATGACGTTCTCTAACTAACTCACCAGGGTTGTTCTAGATGACGTTCTCTAACTAACTCACCAGGGTTGTTCTAGATGACGTTCTCTAACTAACTCACCAGGGTTGTTCTAGATGACGTTCTCTAACTAACTCACCAGGGTTGTTCTAGATGACGTTCTCTAACTAACTCACCAGGGTTGTTCTAGATGACGTTCTCTAACTAACTCACCAGGGTTGTTCTAGATGACGTTCTCTAACTAACTCACCAGGGTTGTTCTAGATGACGTTCTCTAACTAACTCACCAGGGTTGTTCTAGATGACGTTCTCTAACTAACTCACCAGGGTTGTTCTAGATGACGTTCTCTAACTAACTCACCAGGGTTGTTCTAGATGACGTTCCCTAACTAACTCACCAGGGTTGTTCTAGATGACGTTCTCTAACTAACTCACCAGGGTTGTTCTAGATGACGTTCCCTAACTAACTAACTCTACTCACCAGGGTTGTTCTAGATGACGTTCTCTAACTAACTCACCAGGGTTGTTCTAGATGACGTTCTCTAACTAACTCACCAGGGTTGTTCTAGATGACGTTCTCTAACTAACTCACCAGGGTTGTTCTAGATGACGTTCTCTAACTAACTCACCAGGGTTGTTCTAGATGACGTTCTCTAACTAACTCACCAGGGTTGTTCTAGATGACGTTCTCTAACTAACTCACCAGGGTTGTTCTAGATGACGTTCCCTAACTAACTCACCAGGGTTGTTCTAGATGACGTTCCCTAACTAACTCACCAGGGTTGTTCTAGATGACGTTCCCTAACTAACTCACCAGGGTTGTTCTAGATGACGTTCCCTAACTAACTCACCAGGGTTGTTCTAGATGACGTTCCCTAACTAACTCACCAGGGTTGTTCTAGATGACGTTCCCTAACTAACTCTACTCACCAGGGTTGTTCTAGATGACGTTCCCTAACTAACTCACCAGGGTTGTTCTAGATGACGTTCTCTAACTAACTCACCAGGGTTGTTCTAGATGACGTTCCCTAACTAACTCACCAGGGTTGTTCTAGATGACGTTCCCTAACTAACTCACCAGGGTTGTTCTAGATGACGTTCCCTAACTAACTCTACTCACCAGGGTTGTTCTAGATGACGTTCTCTAACTAACTCACCAGGGTTGTTCTAGATGACGTTCTCTAACTAACTCACCAGGGTTGTTCTAGATGACGTTCTCTAACTAACTCACCAGGGTTGTTCTAGATGACGTTCCCTAACTAACTCACCAGGGTTGTTCTAGATGACGTTCCCTAACTAACTCTACTCACCAGGGTTGTTCTAGATGACGTTCCTCAGCGCCTCCAGGGCCATCTCTACTCACCAGGGTTGTTCTAGATGACGTTCCTCAGCGCCTCCAGGGCCATCTCTACTCACCAGGGTTGTTCTAGATGACGTTCTCTAACTAACTCACCAGGGTTGTTCTAGATGACGTTCTCTAACTAACTCACCAGGGTTGTTCTAGATGACGTTCTCTAACTAACTCACCAGGGTTGTTCTAGATGACGTTCCCTAACTAACTCACCAGGGTTGTTCTAGATGACGTTCCCTAACTAACTCTACTCACCAGGGTTGTTCTAGATGACGTTCCCTAACTAACTCACCAGGGTTGTTCTAGATGACGTTCCTCAGCGCCTCCAGGGCCATCTCTACTCACCAGGGTTGTTCTAGATGACGTTCCTCAGCGCCACCAGGGCCATCTCTACTCACCAGGGTTGTTCTTGATGACGTTCCTCAGCGCCTCCAGGGCCATCTCGGCCCAGCGTAGCCTCTCGGCGTGCTGCTGTGACTCCACCTTGGTGCTCTGGTTCATGGTGAGCAGCGTGTGGAGGTACTGGGCCTGGGAACCCACGTAGTCCAGCAGGCTGGCTGCAAACGCCTTGGGGAACTGGACGCACAGATGAGAACCAACCAATCAGAGTCAAATGCCTTTGGGAACTGGACACAGTGAGTCAATGTAACGCCTTTGGGAACTGAACACAGTGAGTCAATGTAACGCCTTGGGGAACTGAACACAGTGAGTCAATGTAACGCCTTTGGGAACTGAACACAGTGAGTCAATGTAACGACTTGGGGAACTGAACACAGTGAGTCAATGTAACGCCTTGGGGAACTCAACACAGTGAGTCAATGTAACACCTTTGGGAACTGAACACAGTGAGTCAATGTAACGGCTTGGGGAACTGAACACAGTGAGTCAATGTAACGCCTTTGGGAACTGAACACAGTGAGTCAATGTAACGGCTTGGGGAACTGAACACAGTGAGTCAATGTAACGACTTGGGGAACTGAACACAGTGAGTCAATGTAACGACTTGGGGAACTGAACACAGTGAGTCAATGTAACGACTTGGGGAACTGAACACAGTGAGTCAATGTAACGCCTTTGGGAACTGAACACAGTGAGTCAATGTAACGGCTTGGGGAACTGGACACAGTGAGTCAATGTAACGACTTGGGGAACTGAACACAGTGAGTCAATGTAACGACTTGGGGAACTGAACACAGTGAGTCAATGTAACGACTTGGGGAACTGAACACAGTGAGTCAATGTAACACATTTGGGAACTGAACACAGTGAGTCAATGTAACGACTTGGGGAACTGGACACAGTGAGTCAATGTAACACCTTTGGGAACTGAACACAGTGAGTCAATGTAACGGCTTGGGGAACTGGACACAGTGAGTCAATGTAACGACTTGGGGAACTGAACACAGTGAGTCAATGTAACGACTTGGGGAACTGAACACAGTGAGTCAATGTAACACATTTGGGAACTGAACACAGTGAGTCAATGTAACGACTTGGGGAACTGGACACAGTGAGTCAATGTAACACCTTTGGGAACTGAACACAGTGAGTCAATGTAACGGCTTGAGGAACTGAACACAGTGAGTCAATGTAACGACTTGGGGAACTGAACACAGTGAGTCAATGTAACGCCTTTGGGAACTGAACACAGTGAGTCAATGTAACGATTTGGGGAACTGAACGCGAGAATGAGTCAACATCAAGTAGCACAGGGTACGACCAATAACAGTGAAGTAGCAACTGGTCAAAGTGGCCGGTAGTGTTTTAAAACATGATTTGGTCTGATCATAAATCCTATGATGCAACAGGATGTCCTCTCCAGGGGAGGACATCCTGTCCTTCTTTTAACAGGGAGACCCTGTTAGGAGAGGACATCCTGTTGCATCATAGGATTTATGATGGATAATGAATATGCTATATGTTAGACAGTGACGTTTAAATCCGAGTGGAATAGTGGCGAAAAGAGAGTGGCGACACGCTTTGATCTCGCCGCAAAGCGGGTGCCTGTGGGCTTCCAAACATTGGAACTATCCCATTGAGACAAAGTGGGGTGCTATGGGCTATAGTTCCAAACATTGGAACTATCCCATTGAGACAAAGCGGGGTGCTATGGGCTATAGTTCCAAACATTGGAACTATCCCATTGAGACAAAGTGGGGTGCTATGGGCTATAGTTCCAAACATTGGAACTATCCCATTGAGACAAAGCGGGTTGCTATGGGCTATAGTTCCAAACATTGGAACTATCCCATTGAGACAAAGCGGGGTGCAGTGGGCTATAGTTCCAAACATTGGAACTATCCCATTGAGACAAAGTGGGGTGCTATGGGCTATAGTTCCAAACATTGGAACTATCCCATTGAGACAAAGCGGGGTGCTATGGGCTATAGTTCCAAACATTGGAACTATCCCATTGAGACAAAGTGGGGTGCTATGGGCTATAGTTCCAAACATTGGAACTATCCCATTGAGACAAAGCGGGGTGCAGTGGGCTATAGTTCCAAACATTGGAACTATCCCATTGAGACAAAGCGGGGTGCAGTGGGCTATAGTTCCAAACATTGGAACTATCCCATTGAGACAAAGCGGGGTGCTATGGGCTATAGTTCCAAACATTGGAACTATCCCATTGAGACAAAGTGGAGTGCTATGGGCTATAGTTCCAAACATTGGAACTATCCCATTGACACAAAGCGGGGTGCTATGGGCTATAGTTCCAAACATTGGAACTATCCCATTGAGACAAAGCGGGGTGCAGTGGGCTATAGTTCCAAACATTGGAACTATCCCATTGAGACAAAGCGGGGTGCTATGGGCTATAGTTCCAAACATTGGAACTATCCCATTGACACAAAGCGGGGTGCTATGGGCTATAGTTCCAAACATTGGAACTATCCCATTGAGACAAAGTGGAGTGCTATGGGCTATAGTTCCAAACATTGGAACTATCCCATTGACACAAAGCGGGGTGCTATGGGCTATAGTTCCAAACATTGGAACTATCCCATTGAGACAAAGCGGGGTGCAGTGGGCTATAGTTCCAAACATTGGAACTATCCCATTGAGACAAAGCGGGGTGCTATGGGCTATAGTTCCAAACATTGGAACTATCCCATTGAGACAAAGCAGGGTGCCTATGGGCTATAGTTCCAAACATTGGAACTATCCCATTGAGACAAAGCGGGGTGCAGTGGGCTATAGTTCCAAACATTGGAACTATCCCATTGAGACAAAGCGGGGTGCTATGGGCTATAGTTCCAAACATTTGGAACTATCCCATTGAGACAAAGCGGGTGCAGTGGGCTATAGTTCCAAACATTGGAACTATCCCATTGAGACAAAGCGGGGTGCAGTGGGCTATAGTTCCAAACATTGGAACTATCCCATTGAGACAAAGCGGGGTGCAGTGGGCTATAGTTCCAAACATTGGAACTATCCCATTGAGATAGAATGAGCACTTCCACATTCCATTGTTACAATGGGAGTCAACGCTAGTGTTGTCACTCTCTTACTAGATTACTCTGGTTTAAATGTGCTGTGTGTGTCACTGCTTCCGACTAAAGACACAGCTGTGAAATTCATTCCGTTTCATACTCTCATTTTGGACGCCTAAAAGGAGTTCCTTTCTGGTGCATACACCACTGAAAGTGTTTGTGAATGCGTGTGTGTGTGCGTGCGTGCATGACTGCGTGACTGCGTGCCTGCGTGCGTGTGTGCCTGCGTGCGTTGCGTGCGTTGCGTGCGTGTGTGTATAATAACGGAGCATGCCTCCAGACTGACCTCCAGGGGGAAAGATGGCTGCTCGTTGTAAACTCGGACAAAGATCTCTCCCACGATGAGCTCCTTGCCGTGGTCGCTGAACATGAACTCAGACCCAAAGCTCTCGTCGTTCTCGCCCTGAAGGAAACCAGAGGACAGGAAGAAATGAGACGAAAACTAGATGAAGTGCCCCTCAGGGCACAGGTCTCCACCAGGGCAGGTCAGGTTGTGGCCTCCTGGTGGCGCTATGATAGTATAGTAGTATAGTATATAATATATAGCTTGTTGCTCAGTGGAAATGGAAATAAAGAATATTAATGGAAAGGTATTTAAAATATATATTTTCATGAACAGAAATGGAAGCTTCCTTGCTCGGATTTGGGGAGGTGTATTTCCAGACTATATAACATTGTGGAATGTTGCTGATAACTGCACCGTGACGGTCGTCGGTTACCCTCTTAATGTTGCTGATAACTGCACCATGACGGTCGTCGGTTACCCTCTTAATGTTGCTGATAACTGCACCATGACGGTCGTCGGCTACCCTCTTAATGTTGCTGATAACTGCACCATGACGGTCGTCGGTTACCCTCTTAATGTTGCTGATAACTGCACCGTGACGGTCGTCGGTTACCCTCTTAATGTTGCTGATAACTGCACCGTGACGGTCGTCGGTTACCCTCTTAATGTTGCTGATAACTGCACCATGACGGTCGTCGGTTACCCTCTTAATGTTGCTGATAACTGCACCGTGGCGGTCGCCGGTTACCCTCTTAATGTTGCTGATAACTGCACCGTGACGGTCGTCGGTTACCCTCTTAATGTTGCTGATAACTGCACCGTGACGGTCGTCGGTTACCCTCTTAATGTTGCTGATAACTGCACCGTGACGGTCGTCGGTTACCCTCTTAATGTTGCTGATAACTGCACCGTGACGGTTGTTGGTTACCCTCTTAATGTTGCTGATAACTGCACCGTGACGGTCGTCGGTTACCCTCTTAATGTTGCTGATAACTGCACCGTGACGGTCGTCGGTTACCCTCTTAATGTTGCTGATAACTGCACCGTGGCGGTTGTTGGTTACCCTCTTAATGTTGCTGATAACTGCACCGTGACGGTCGTCGGTTACCCTCTTAATGTTGCTGATAACTGCACCGTGACGGTTGTCGGTTACCCTCTTAATGTTGCTGATAACTGCACCGTGACGGTCGTCGGCTACCCTCTTAATGTTGCTGATAACTGCACCGTGACGGTTGTCGGTTACCCTCTTAATGTTGCTGATAACTGCACCGTGGCGGTTGTTGGTTACCCTCTTAATGTTGCTGATAACTGCACCGTGGCGGTTGTTGGTTACCCTCTTAATGTTGCTCTCCTGCTGCCCCTCCAGGAACTCCAGAAGCTCCGCCCTCGTCCCGTTGTTCCAGATCAGGTACGGGTTCTCTGAGTTACTGTTGAGCAGCTTCAACACCTGGACAACAAGACAAAACTACAGCTTCAACACCTGGACAACAAGACACAACTACAGCTTCAACACCTGTACAACAAGACAAAACTACAGTGTCAACACCTGGACAACAAGACAAAACTACAGCTTCAACACCTGGACAACAAGACAAAACTACAGTGTCAACACCTGGACAACAAGACAAAACTACAGCTTCAACACCTGGACAACAAGGCAAAACTACAGCTTCAACACCTGGAAAACAAGACAAAACTACATCTTCAAACCTGGACAACAAGGCAAAACTACAGCTTCAACACCTGGACAACAAGACACAACTACAGCTTCAACACCTGGACAACAAGACAGAACTATAGCTTCAACACCTGGACAACAAGACACAACTAGAGCTTCAACACCTGGACAACAAGGCAAAACTACAGTGTCAACACCTGGACAACAAGACAAAACTACAGTGTCAACACCTGGACAACAAGACAAAACTACAGCTTCAACACCTGGACAACAAGGCAAAACCACAGCTTCAACACCTGGAAAACCAGACAAAACTACAGCTTCAAACCTGGACAACAAGGCAAAACAACAGCTTCAACACCTGGACAACAAGACACAACTACAGCTTCAACACCTGGACAACAAGACAGAACTATAGCTTCAACACCTGGACAACAAGACAGAACTACAGCTTCAACACCTGGACAACAAGACAAAACTACAGTGTCAACACCTGGACAACAAGACAAAACTACAGCTTCAACACCTGGACAACAAGACACAAAAACTACAGCTTCAACAACTGGACAAGACAAAACTACAGCTTCAACACCTGGACAACAAGACAAAACTACAGCTTCAACACCTGGACAACAAGACAAAACTACAGCTTCAACACCTGGACAACAAGGCAAAACTACAGCTTCAAAACCTGGACAACAAGACACAACTACAGCTTCAACACCTGGACAACAAGACAACTAGAGCTTCAACACCTGGACAAAAAGGTAAAACTACAGCGTCAACACCTGGACAACAAGACACAAATACAGCTTCAACACCTGGACAACAAGACAAAACTACAGCGTCACCATCTGGACAGCAAGGCAAAACTACAGCTTCAACACCTGAACAAGACAAAACTACAGCGTCAACACCTGGACAACAAGACACAACTACAGCGTCACCATCTGGACAGCAAGGCAAAACTACAGCTTCAACACCTGAACAAGACAAAACTACAGCGTCAACACCTGGACAACAAGACACAACTACAGCTTCAACACCTGGACAACAAGACACAACAAACTACAGCGTCAACACCTGGACAACAAGACAAAACTACAGCGTCAACACCTGGACAATAAGACACAACTACAGCTTCAACACCTGGACAACAAGACAAAACTACAGCTTCAACACCTGGACAACAAGACACAACTACAGCTTCAACACCTGGACAACAAGACACAACTACAGCTTCAACACCTGGACAACAAGACAACTAGAGCTTCAACACATGGACAAAAAGGTAAAACTACAGCATCAACACCTGGACAACAAGACACAAATACAGCTTAAACACCTGGACAACAAGACAAAACTACAGCGTCACCATCTGGACAGCAAGGCAAAACTACAGCTTCAACACCTGAACAAGACAAAACTACAGCGTCAACACCTGGACAACAAGACACAACTACAGCGTCACCATCTGGACAGCAAGGCAAAACTACAGCTTCAACACCTGAACAAGACAAAACTACAGCGTCAACACCTGGACAACAAGACACAACTACAGCTTCAACACCTGGACAACAAGACACAACAAACTACAGCGTCAACACCTGGACAACAAGACAAAACTACAGCGTCAACACCTGGACAATAAGACACAACTACAGCTTCAACACCTGGACAACAAGACAAAACTACAGCTTCAACACCTGGACAACAAGACACAACTACAGCTTCAACACCTGGACAACAAGACACAGCTACAGCTTCAACACCTGGACAACAAGACACAACTACAGCTTCAACACCTGGACAACAAGACACAGCTACAGCTTCAACACCTGGACAACAAGACACAACTACAGCTTCAACACCTGGACAACAAGACACAGCTACAGCTTCAACACCTGGACAACAAGACACAACTACAGCTTCAACACCTGGACAACAAGACACAGCTACAGCTTCAACACCTGGACAACAAGACACAGCTACAGCTTCAACACCTGGACAACAAGACACAACTACAGCTTCAACACCTGGACACACCTGAACAGGTGTGTCCAGTGTGATGAATAAAGGCTAAACTCCACCCACCTCGGCAGGTGTGATGAATAAAGGATCATTTAGCTCCACCCACCTCGGCAGGTGTGATGAATAAAGGCTAAACTCCACCCACCTCGGCAGGTGTGATGAATAAAAGGTAATTTAGCTCCACCCACCTCGGCAGGTGTGCCCGAGCCCAGCTTCTTGGAGATGTAGGGCGTCAGCATGGCCGCCAGACTCTTGCGGATGGTGGGGTTCTCCGGAGGCACGGCCCCCCCTCCCTCCACGCCGTTGGGGGTCTCGCCCCCCCCCTCGGCACCCTCTGCGGCGGGGGGCGTAGCGGCCTGGGCCAGATGGAAACAATACTTTATCAGGCATTATCACAATACGTTTTTCATGCAGTTTTAAGGGTTATTGTTCAAGTTACTTAACAGTACAATTAACCTCCTACAAGGTGACAGAAACTAAAAGAAAAGTTAGTAATTTAGACGTAAATACTAATAATTTTGGCTAACGAAAACGTTGTTCTACGAAAGCATAAATTAAGGTATAGAACTGCAAATAATGCAATAACGTGCATTCATTCACTGTATCACAATATATACGATATCTGTGAACATCCATATTTACAATTTACAATTTAGGCATTTAGCAGACGCTCTTAATCCAGAGCGACTTACATTTAGCAAGAACAAAAGTATGGGAATACATCACATATATAAAATGCATTTATCAAGAAACATGCGTGAACTAAGAACGTAACTAGAACATATCTATATAATGACACTATACATATTAACTATACATATATACTATACTATGCTATGCATATGTACTATGATGTGCTATGACTACATACAATGCAATTATTGTGCGGTCTACATGACATGCTATAAGTCTGTTTCAAATGCTATCTAAGTCTAAAAAGTGCTATCTAAGGGGGTAGGATAAGTGCTATGGGCCATGATGGAGTCTGAAAAGGTGGGTCTTCAGACTACGGCGGAAGATTGGGAGTGATGCTGCAGTTCTGATTGCAACGGGGAGTGCATTCCACAGTTTTGGGGCCAGAAGGGAGAAGAGTTTGGGACGTGTGGAGCGTTGTCCCGGCGTTTTTAGTGAGGGTACTTCCAGCTTTCCTGCGTTGGCTGATCTGAGTGTGCGGGAGGGTTTGTCACAATATTCTGTGAACATCCATATCATTCATTCACTGTATCACAATATATACGATATCTGTGAACATCCATATCATTCATTCACTATATCACAATATATACAATATCTGTGAACATCCAAGGAATAAAGCAAAATAAAATCTCAAGACTGAAAATGTAATGATCATGTTTTAGGCTAAGTCATTGGATTGTTTTTAATTTTCGTTTTTTCATGTCACGTGAAGTCTGCCTGTGCTATTAACTCATTTTGGATAAAAAACATGAAAAACCTCTCCTCAGGAGAGGAGAAAAACTGAGTCTTGTTTACTCCTCTCCTGAACAGTTAGGCCCTTTTTGAAACTAGCTCCTCGCCACTCGCCCTACACACTTCCACTCGGTTTCCGGTGCCGTCTCTATTATTTATATATCTATGCTCAAACCGAGTGGAAGTGTGTAGGGCGAGTGGCGAGGAGCTAGTTTCAAAAAGGGGGTTAGTCTTGTTTTCTCCTGAACACTTAGTCTTGTTTTCTCCTGAACACTTAGTCTTGTTTTCTCCTCTCCTGAACACTTAGTCTTGTTTTCTCCTCTCCTGAACACTTAGACTTGTTTTCTCCTCTCCTGAACACTTAGTCTTGTTTTCTCCTCTCCTGAACACTTAGTCTTGTTTTCTCCTCTCCTGAACACTTAGTCTTGTTTTCTCCTCTCCTGAACACTTAGTCTTGTTTTCTCCTCTCCTGAACACTTAGTCTTGTTTTCTCCTCTCCTGAACACTTAGTCTAGTTTTCTCCTCTCCTGAACACTTAGTCTTGTTTTCTCCTCTCCTGAACACTTAGTCTTGTTTTCTCCTCTCCTGAACACTTAAGGTCATTACACACTGGCGAATTAGCGACGCGAATTAAAAATTCGACACCGGAGCGAACACCGGAGCGAACAAATAAAGAGCGAAAACGGTCGCATTTTCGCACATTCGCACATTCGCCACTGATGTGGAAGCTTGCATTGACTTCAATTGGTTTTAAAAAAAGGCGAATTATTCGCACGAATAATTCGCGTCGCTAATTCGCCAGTGTGTAATGACCTTTAGTCTTGTTTTCTCCTCTCCTGAACACTTAGTCTTGTTTTCTCCTCTCCTCAACACTTAGTCTTGTTTTCTCCTCTCCTGAACACTTAGTCTTGTTTTCTCCTCTCCTGAACAGTTAGTCTTGTTTTCTCCTCTCCTCAACAGTTAGTCTTGTTTTCTCCTCTCCTCAACAGTTAGTCTTGTTTTCTCCTCTCCTGAACAGTTAGTCTTGTTTTCTCCTCTCCTGAACACTTAGTCTTGTTTTCTCCTCTCCTGAACAGTTAGTCTTGTTTTCTCCTCTCCTGAACAGTTAGTCTTGTTTTCTCCTCTCCTCAACAGTTAGTCTTGTTTTCTCCTCTCCTGAACAGTTAGTCTTGTTTTCTCCTCTCCTGAACACTTAGTCTTGTTTTCTCCTCTCCTCAACAGTTAGTCTTGTTTTCTCCTCTCCTGAACAGCTAGTCTTGCCGCCATGACTGTCTCTGTATCAAAGAGAGTCACGCACCTTCCTACCTACATGACTGCCTGCCTAAATATGTCCCAAACCTTCCTACCTACATGACTGTCTGTCTAGATATGTCCCAAACCTTCCTACCTACATGACTGCCTGACTAAATATGTCCCAAACCTTCCTACCTACATGACTGCCTGCCTAAATATGTCCCAAACCTTCCTACCTACATGACTGCCTGCCTAAATATGTCCCAAACCTTCCTACCTACATGACTGCCTGTCTAAATATGTCCCAAACCTTCCTACCTACATGACTGCCTGACTAAATATGTCCCAAACCTTCCTACCTACATGACTGCCTGTCTAAATATGTCCCAAACCTTCCTACCTACATGACTGCCTGACTAAATATGTCCCAAACCTTCCTACCTACATGACTGCCTGCCTAAATATGTCCGAAACCTTCCTACCTACATGACTGTCTGTCTAGATATGTCCCAAACCTTCCTACCTACATGACTGCCTGTCTAAATATGTCCCAAACCTTCCTACCTACATGACTGCCTGTCTAAATATGTCCCAAACCTTCCTACCTACATGACTGCCTGCCTAAATATGTCCCAAACCTTCCTACCTACATGACTGCCTGTCTAAATATGTCCCAAACCTTCCTACCTACATGACTGCCTGCCTAAATATGTCCCAAACCTTCCTATCTACATGACTGCCTGCCTAAATATGTCCCAAACCTTCCTACCTACATGACTGTCTGTCTAGATATGTCCCAAACCTTCCTATCTACATGACTGCCTGACTAAATATGTCCCAAACCTTCCTACCTACATGACTGTCTGTCTAGATATGTCCCAAACCTTCCTACCTACATGACTGCCTGACTAAATATGTCCCAAACCTTCCTACCTACATGACTGCCTGCCTAAATATGTCCCAAACCTTCCTACCTACATGCCTAAATATGTCCCAAACCTTCCTACCTACATGACTGCCTGCCTAAATATGTCCCAAACCTTCCTACCTACATGACTGCCTGCCTAAATATGTCCCAAACCTTCCTACCTACATGCCTAAATATGTCCCAAACCTTCCTACCTACATGCCTGTCTGTCTAGATATGTCCCAAACCTTCCTACTTACATGACTGCCTGTCTAAATATGTCCCAAACCTTCCTACCTACATGACTGTCTGCCTAAATATGTCCCAAACCTTCCTACCTACATGACTGCCTGCCTAAATATGTCCCAAACCTTCCTACCTACATGCCTGTCTGTCTAGATATGTCCCAAACCTTCCTACTTACATGACTGCCTGCCTAAATATGTCCCAAACCTTCCTACCTACATGACTGCCTGTCTAAATATGTCCCAAACCTTCCTACCTACATGACTGACTGCCTGCCTAAATATGTCCCAAACCTTCCTACCTACATGACTGCCTGTCTAAATATGTCCCAAACCTTCCTACCTACATGACTGCCTGCCTAAATATGTCCCAAACCTTCCTACCTACATGCCTGTCTGTCTAGATATGTCCCAAACCTTCCTACCTACATGACTGCCTGCCTAAATATGTCCCAAACCTTCCTACCTACATGACTGCCTGCCTAAATATGTCCCAAACCTTCCTACCTACATGACTGCCTGCCTAAATATGTCCCAAACCTTCCTACCTACATGCCTGTCTGTCTAGATATGTCCCAAACCTTCCTACCTACATGACTGCCTGCCTAAATATGTCCCAAACCTTCCTACCTACATGCCTGTCTGTCTAGATATGTCCCAAACCTTCCTACCTACATGACTGCCTGCCTAACTAGGTCCCAAACCTTCCTACCTACATGACTGCCTGCCTAAATATGTCCCAAACCTTCCTACCTACATGACTGCCTGCCTAAATATGTCCCAAACCTTCCTACCTACATGACTGCCTGCCTAAATATGTCCCAAACCTTCCTACCTACATGACTGCCTGCCTGAATATGTCCCAAACCTTCCTACCTACATGCCTGTCTGTCTAGATATGTCCCAAACCTTCCTACCTACATGACTGCCTGCCTAACTATGTCCCAAACCTTCCTACCTACATGACTGCCTGTCTAAATATGTCCCAAACCTTCCTACCTACATGACTGTCTGCCTAAATATGTCCCAAACCTTCCTACCTACATGACTGCCTGCCTAAATATGTCCCAAACCGCCCCCTAAGGTCTTCCACTGCTGCTCGCTTTGACCAAAAAAATGGCAACTAAAAAATATGGGGAAGCAGCGTTTTGCTTCTACGGGCCGACAGCGTGGAACAAACTCCCACTGTACCTTCGACAGGCAGCCTCTGTA
>NW_027637664.1:0-2500 GCF_951216825.1 Electrona antarctica
GGTGTGTGAATGGGTGAATGTAATGCACAGTCTATGTAAAGGTGTGTGAATGTGTGTGAATGTAATGCACAATCTATGTAAAGGTGTGTGAATGGGTGAATGTAATGCACAGTCTATGTAAAGGTGTGTGAATGTGTGTGTGAATGGGTGAATGTAATGCACAGTCTATGTAAAGGTGTGTGAATGGTGTGTGAATGGGTGAATGTAATGCACAATCTATGTAAAGGTGTGTGAATGTGTGAATGTAATGCACAATCTATGTAAAGGTGTGTGAATGTGTGAATGTAATGCACAATCTATGTAAAGGTGTGTGAATGTGTGAATGTAATGCACAATCTATGTAAAGGTGTGTGAATGTGTGAATGTAATGCACAATCTATGTAAAGGTGTGTGAATGTGTGTGTGAATTGGTGAATGAAATGCACAATCTATGTAAAGGTGTGTGAATGTGTGTGTGAATTGGTGAATGAAATGCACAATCTATGTAAAGGTGTGTGAATGTGTGTGTGAATGGGTGAATGTAATGCACAATCTATGTAAAGGTGTGTGAATGGGTGAATGTAATAGTCTAATAGTTGCGATTAGACGATTACGAAATCATTGTGTCAGCCCCTAAAGACACATTCTTCGGAGGCTAAGAAATACCTGATACAGAGACGACACGCACACGGACGAACGCACGCGGACGAACGCACGCGGACGAACGCACGCGCACATGTTTTACTGCGACAACCTTGAAAAGCTCCTTGGTGACACAATCCTTTGCTAATAAGTAGGCGGACAGACACGCGTGCCTGTGAGTACACAGTCTGATAGGAAGGTGGACATTGGCCACTGTATCACATCCCGTAGAGTGGCGCACGCTGCGCTGTGATTAGCCTAGAGCTAATCGCTGGCCGCCCCCGCTTACACAGCAAGTTCCGTTCAACACTCTGTCAGTGTTTACTGTACGTGTCAAATCATAAAGGTTGTAACTTGTGTGTGTGTGTGTGTGTGTGTGTGTGTGTGTGTGTACACGCACGCACGCACGCACGCACGCACGCACGCACGCACGCACGCACACACGCACGCACGCACTCACGCAAGCGCGCGCGCACGCACGCACGCACGCACGCACGCACATCGGCAGCTTGTAGATCGGCTATTTTCAGCATGCAACCAAGTGTAAAAGGACTTATACTGGATCTCGTGTCCACTAGCCCCCTTATCATTTTAGTCTAGTTTTTATCTGTTGACGAAATTGTCACTACATTTAGTCTTAATTTTAGTCATCATAGCTTAGTTTTCATTTAGTTTCCATTTAGTTTTTGTCAGTTTCCAGACCCTCATGAGCAGAGCTGTGATTGGTCCAGACCCTCATGAGCAGAGCTGTGATTGGTCCAACATCTCCTCATGAGCAGAGCTGTGATTGGTCCAACATCTCCTCATGAGCAGAGCTGTGATTGGTCCAGACCCTCATGAGCAGAGCTGTGATTGGTCCAGACCCTCATGAGCAGAGCTGTGGTTGGTCCAACATCTCCTCATGAACAGAGCTGTGGTTGGTCCAGACCCTCATGAGCAGAGCTGTGATTGGTCCAACATCTCCTCATGAGCAGAGCTGTGGTTGGTCCAACATCTCCTCATGAGCAGAGCTGTGGTTGGTCCAACATCTCCTCATGAGCAGAGCTGTGGTTGGTCCAGACCCTCATGAGCAGAGCTGTGATTGGTCCAGGCCCTCATGAGCAGAGCTGTGGTTGGTCCAACATCTCCTCATGAACAGAGCTGTGGTTGGTCCAGACCCTCATGAGCAGAGCTGTGATTGGTCCAACATCTCCTCATGAGCAGAGCTGTGATTGGTCCAACATCTCCTCATGAGCAGAGCTGTGATTGGTCCAACATCTCCTCATGAGCAGAGCTGTGGTTGGTCCAGACCCTCATGAGCAGAGCTGTGATTGGTCCAGGCCCTCATGAGCAGAGCTGTGATTGGTCCAGACCCTCATGAGCAGAGCTGTGATTGGTCCAGACCCTCATGAGCAGAGCTGTGATTGGTCCAGACCCTCATGAGCAGAGCTGTGATTGGTCCAGACCCTCATGAGCAGAGCTATGATTGGTCCAGACAACAACGTCTGTGTTAATCGCTGACCTTTGTACCGTAACGCGTTCGTTAACTTCCTTCAAACTCTTCATTTTGTGGATATATTGAGGAGTCTGGACTGACACGCACGCACGCACACATACACACGCACGCACACACGCACACATACGCACACACGCACGCACACACGCACACATACGCACGCACGCACGCACACGCACGCACACACGCACACATACACACGCACGCACGCACGCACACACACGCACGCACGCACACACGCACACATACGCGCGCACGCACACACGCACACGCACGCGAACGCACACACACGCACGCGCACGCACGCGCACGCACGCACGCACGCACGCACGCACGCACGCACGCACGCACGCACACACGCGTCAGGCCACTTATTTCAAGTTC
>NW_027637664.1:7500-18085 GCF_951216825.1 Electrona antarctica
AAATATGTAGTTCCAGGGACCCCCCAGAAGCCAATATTTTAGTTAATGTTCGCTCTGAAATATATATTTAAAGATTTGCGCCACATTTTCACGACCTTTCAAAAATAGCAGATCTACAAGCTCATAGCGCGGCACCGAGTGCTGCACTATGAGCTTGTAGATCTGCTATTTTTCAGTAGCTAAAGTATAGCATAATGCTTGAAACACCAAAAGGGGGTTCCCGCCTAAAATGGGTTAAGTTTTGCCATCCGTGTCAGCGTTGGAGCCAATCTGGGTCAAACTGTACCGGCGGTTTACATATCTGCCATTTATATCCATAAGGTTCTTATCTGGAGTTGAACCAGTTCAACAGTACAGTAGGATAACGTCAAATGAATGGAACGCGGCCTGGGTCATGGCTCAGCGGTCCAGGCACCTTGGCTGGTAATCCAGTCTGGCAGTGTGCCGCGGGTTCGACTCCTGATCCCGACGGCCTTTACTGCATGTCTTCCCCCCATCTCTCTCCCCATTTCCTGTCAGCCTACTGTCTGTCCCTCCATAAAACATATAAAATAAAGGCGAAAGCCACAAAAAAAAAATGAATCAAATAATATTTTATGGAACGCAAACATTGCTGCAGCTCTATTACTGTGTGTGTGTGTGCGTGTGCGTGCGTGTGCGTGCGTGTGCGTGTGCGTGTGTGTGTGCGTGCATGCGTGCGTGTGCGTGTGCGCGTGCGCGTGTGCGTGTGTGCGTGTGCGCGTGTGTGTGTGTGTGGAGCACAGATTACTTTGACCAAGGATCAAAGGACTATCAACGGTGCAGCTCATTCATTATTGTATTGATAAGGTTATTATTAAAGGTTATTAAAGGTTATTAAAGGTTATTATTATATGTTATTATTGAATTGATAAGGTGCTCTATATGAATGAAGTTTATTATTCTTATCGATCCTACCTGTATTGATCTGGGCTTTCATCGCTAAAGTAGAACAGAATGCTTAAAACACCAAAAGCAATAATACAACATATTTTAATTATGTCCCCTCCTGGCCCGGCCGTTTGGGGGCCGATGCACTAGTCTGGAGTCAGTGGAGTGTCCTGTCCCCTCCTGGCCCGGCCGTTTGGGGGCCGATGCACTAGTCTGGAGTCAGTGTAGTGTCCTGTCCCCTCCTGGCCCGGCCGTTTGGGGGCCGATGCACTAGTCTGGAGTCAGTGTAGTGTCCTGTCCCCTCCTAGCCCGGCCGTTTGGGGGCCGATGCACTAGTCTGGAGTCAGTGGAGTGTCCTGTCCCCTCCTGGCCCGGCCGTTTGGGGGCCGATGCACTAGTCTGGAGTCAGTGTAGTGTCCTGTCCCCTCCTGGCCCGGCCGTTTGGGGGCCGATGCACTAGTCTGGAGTCAGTGGAGTGTCCTGTCCCCTCCTGGCCCGGCCGTTTGGGGGCCGATGCACTAGTCTGGAGTCAGTGGAGTGGACTGTAGTGTCCTGTCCCCTCCTAGCCCGGCCGTTTGGGGGCCGATGCACTAGTCTGGAGTCAGTGTAGTGTCCTGTCCCCTCCTAGCCCGGCCGTTTGGGGGCCGATGCACTAGTCTGGAGTCAGTGGAGTGTCCTGTCCCCTCCTGGCCCGGCCGTTTGGGGGCCGATGCACTAGTCTGGAGTCAGTGTAGTGTCCTGTCCCCTCCTGGCCCGGCCGTTTGGGGGCCGATGCACTAGTCTGGAGTCAGTGGAGTGTCCTGTCCCCTCCTGGCCCGGCCGTTTGGGGGCCGATGCACTAGTCTGGAGTCAGTGGAGTGGACTGTAGTGTCCTGTCCCCTCCTAGCCCGGCCGTTTGGGGGCCGATGCACTAGTCTGGAGTCAGTGGAGTGTCCTGTCCCCTCCTGGCCCGGCCGTTTGGGGGCCGATGCACTAGTCTGGAGTCAGTGTAGTGTCCTGTCCCCTCCTGGCCCGGCCGTTTGGGGGCCGATGCACTAGTCTGGAGTCAGTGGAGTGAACTGTAGTGTCCCGGCACGGCCCAGCATTGCCGTTTAGGGACCGATCGATGTCAACTCTCAGGCTCTCAGAGGCTGTGAGGTCCAGTCTCCTCTTACATAAGCACTGTGCACTGTTCGTCCCCCTCCCCCCTCCCCCCTCCCCCCGGGGGGGGGGTCAGTGGGGGTTATGTTATTGTTCTTTTTGTCTCTCATGATGGAACGCAGCTGCTCTGCTCTAGCTCGTTGCTACAGTCCGTACTCCGTAGGCTATAAGCGTGGCTACTCGGGCTGACCGACACGGTCTCTGGCCTGTGGGGACACTTTGTACTGGCGTGACGTGACGGTACGGTGCACATCTTGGCCCCTCAGCTCAGTGGGGTATAGCGGGTCAGATCCACTATGGCTGGGATAGGCTGCCGCAGGACGTCACCATGAAAAGCCAGCCGTTGGTGGCGCTATAGAGCGCCCCTCAACGTCCATCTAACTCTCTCTGTGGGTATGTCTGTTATCGGGCAGAGTCGGTCGGACCCACGGTTGTCCAGAACCGCCACAAAAGGCCTCTGGGACAGTTGTTTAATTTTAAGTTGAGGTTGTTTAAGTCGTCGTGTGGACCAGGAGAGTTTAGGTTGTTTAAGTCGTCGTGTGGACCAGGAGAGTTTAGGTTGTTTAAGTCGTTGTGTGTACCAGGAGAGTTTAGGTTGTTTAAGTCGTCGTGTGGACCAGGAGAGTTTAGGTTGTTTAAGTTGTCGTGTGGACCAGGAGAGAACGTTTAGGTTGTTTAAGTCGTCGTGTGGACCAGGAGAGTTTAGGTTGTTTAAGTCGTCGTGTACCAGGAGAGTTTAGGTTGTTTAAGTCGTCGTGTACCAGGAGAGTTTAGGTTGTTTAAGTCGTCATGTGGACCAGGATAGTTTAGGTTGTTTAAGTCGTCGTGTACCAGGAGAGTTTAGGTTGTTTAAGTCGTCGTGTGGACCAGGAGAGAACGTTTAGATTGTTTAAGTTGTCGTGTACCAGGAGAGTTTAGGTTGTTTATGTTGTTGTGTACCAGGAGAGTTTAGGTTGTTTAAGTCGTCGTGTACCAGGAGAGTTTAGGTTGTTTAAGTCGTCGTGTACCAGGAGAGTTTAGGTTGTTTAAGTCGTCGTGTACCAGGAGAGTTTAGGTTGTTTAAGTCGTCGTGTACCAGGAGAGTTTAGGTTGTTTAAGTCGTCGTGTACCAGGAGAGTTTAGGTTGTTTAAGTCGTCGTGTACCAGGAGAGTTTAGGTTGTTTAAGTCGTCGTGTGTACCAGGATAGTTTAGGTTGTTTAAGTCGTCGTGTACCAGGAGAGTTTAGGTTGTTTAAGTCGTCGTGTACCAGGAGAGTTTAGGTTGTTTAAGTCGTTGAGGGGTTGAATTTAAGTGGATAACTCGATTGGGATAATCTCATCTCTCGTGATGAAGCTGAGAAAGTTAATCCTTTAAAACACACACTGTGTGTGTGTGTGTGTGTGTGTGTGTGTGTGTGTGTGTGCGTGTGCGTGTGCGTGTGCGTGTGCGTATGCGTGTGCGTGCGCGTGCGTGCGTGTGTCTGCGTGCTGAGAAAATAGCAGTAAGCAGAAATCCTCTCCCCGCAGACTGGTGTGTGTGCGTGCGTGCGTGCGTGCGCGCGTGTGCATTGTTTATTTTGAGAGTTACTGTCAATACTCATAACAAAGTCCTACCCCAGTAGACAGTAATATACAGTATACTGCATGCGCGCACGTGTGTATGTGTGTATGTGTGTATGTGTGTATGTGTGTATGTGTGTATGCGTGTATGCGTGTATGTGTGTCAGCGTTTATGCGTGTATGTGTGTATGTGTGTCAGCGTGTATGCGTGTATGCGTGTATGTGTGTCAGCGTGTATGCGTGTATGCGTGTATGTGTGTCAGCGTGTATGCGTGTATGTGTGTATGTGTGTCAGCGTGTATGCGTGTATGTGTGTCAGCGTGTATGCGTGTATGCGTGTATGTGTGTATGTGTGTATGTGTGTCAGCGTGTATGTGTGTATGTGTGTCAGCGTGTATGCGTGTATGTGTGTATGTGTGTCAGCGTGTATGCGTGTATGCGTGTATGTGTGTATGTGTGTATGCGTGTATGTGTGTATGCGTGTATGTGTGTATGTGTGTCAGCGTGTATGCGTGTATGCGTGTATGTGTGTATGCGTGTATGCGTGTATGTGCGTATGCGTGTATGTGTGTATGCGTGCAGAGCTGTGCACGCACCTTACACCCGTTGTTTATATAGTTGACTAGTTGTTTAACTACCTATTATGTAAAAAAATAAAACCCCCTTTTTTTTCTTTTTTTTTGGGGGGAAATAAATATTTGTACATTTAAATACTGTGTACATTGGTGACTATAACTATAATCTACCTGATCTTGAGGCCTACAAAATCGGGATTTTTGTTGTTGGTACTAGTCAACTAGAACCAACTAGTCAACTAGTACCAACTAGTCAACTTGTACCAACAAGGTCGACTAGTGGATTTACTAGTCGACTAGTTGCTTAATATACAGTGCAAACCAAGTCGGCACCAAGCAGGAAACACTGCAAAGTTTTCCCGCTGCCTGCGTTGCTTCTAAACGCTTGCATCACTGCAGCGCTGCAGTGATGCACTGCAGTGATGCACTGCAGTGCATCACTGCATCACTGCAGTGCATCACTGCAGTGCATCACTGCAGTGATGCACTGCAGTGATGCACTGCAGTGATGCAGTGATGCACTGCAGTGATGCAGTGATGCATTGCAGTGCATCACTGCAGTGATGCAGTGATGCACTGCAGTGATGCAGTGATGCACTGCAGTGCATCACTGCAGTGATGCACTGCAGTGCATCACTGCATCACTGCAGTGCATCACTGCAGTGATGCACTGCAGTGATGCACTGCAGTGCATCACTGCAGTGCATCACTGCAGTGCATCACTGCAGTGCATCACTGCATCACTGCAGTGCATCACTGCAGTGATGCACTGCAGTGAAATAAATAACCATACCCAACGTACCTATGGTGAAATAAATAACCATACCCAACCCCTATGGTGAAATAGATAACCATACCCAACCCCTATGGTGAAATAAATAACCATACCCAACGTACCTATGGTGAAATAAATAACCATACCCAACCCCTATGGTGAAATAAATAACCATACCCAACGTACCTATGGTGAAATAAATAACCATACCCAACCCCTATGGTGAAATAGATAACCATACCCAACCCCTATGGTGAAATAAATAACCATACCCAACCCCTATGGTGAAATAAATAACCATACCCAACCCCTATGGTGAAATAAATAACCATACCCAACCCCTATGGTGAAATAGATAACCATACCCAACCCCTATGGTGAAATAAATAACCATACCCAACCCCTATGGTGAAATAAATAACCATACCCAACCCCTATGGTGAAATAAATAACCATACCCAACCCCTATGGTGAAATAAATAACCATACCCAACGTACCTATGGTGAAATAAATAACCATACCCAACCCCTATGGTGAAATAGATAACCATACCCAACCCCTATGGTGAAATAAATAACCATACCCAACCCCTATGGTGAAATAAATAACCATACCCAACCCCTATGGTGAAATAAATAACCATACCCAACCCCTATGGTGAAATAGATAACCATACCCAACCCCTATGGTGAAATAAATAACCATACCCAACCCCTATGGTGAAATAAATAACCATACCCAACCCCTATGGTGAAATAGATAACCATACCCAACCCCTATGGTGAAATAAATAACCATACCCAACCCCTATGGTGAAATAAATAACCATACCCAACCCCTATGGTGAAATAAATAACCATACCCAACCCCTATGGTGAAATAAATAACCATACCCAACCCCTATGGTGAAATAAATAACCATACCCAACCCCTATGGTGAAATAGATAACCATACCCAACCCCTATGGTGAAATAAATAACCATACCCAACCCCTATGGTGAAATAAATAACCATACCCAACCCCTATGGTGAAATAAATAACCATACCCAACCCCTATGGTGAAATAAATAACCATACCCAACCCCTATGGTGAAATAAATAACCATACCCAACCCCTATGGTGAAATAAATAACCATACCCAACCCCTATGGTGAAATAAATAACCATACCCAACCCCTATGGTGAAATAAATAACCATACCCAACCCCTATGGTGAAATAAATAACCATACCCAACCCCTATGGTGAAATAAATAACCATACCCAACCCCTATAGTGAAATAAATAACCATACCCAACCCCTATGGTGAAATAAATAACCATACCCAACCCCTATGGTGAAATAAATAACCATACCCAACCCCTATGGTGAAATAGATAACCATACCCAACCCCTATGGTGAAATAAATAACCATACCCAACCCCTATGGTGAAATAAATAACCATACCCAACCCCTATGGTGAAATAGATAACCATACCCAACCCCTATGGTGAAATAAATAACCATACCCAACCCCTATGGTGAAATAAGTAACCATACCCAACCCCTATGGTGAAATAGATAACCATACCCAACCCCTATGGTGAAATAAATAACCATACCCAACGTACCTATGGTGAAATAAATAACCATACCCAACCCCTATGGTGAAATAAATAACCATACCCAACGTACCTATGGTGAAATAAATAACCATACCCAACCCCTATGGTGAAATAGATAACCATACCCAACCCCTATGGTGAAATAAATAACCATACCCAACGTACCTATGGTGAAATAAATAACCATACCCAACCCCTATGGTGAAATAAATAACCATACCCAACCCCTATGGTGAAATAAATAACCATACCCAACCCCTATGGTGAAATAAATAACCATACCCAACCCCTATGGTGAAATAGATAACCATACCCAACGTACCTATGGTGAAATAAATAACCATACCCAACGTACCTATGGTGAAATAAATAACCATACCCAACCCCTATGGTGAAATAAATAACCATACCCAACGTACCTATGGTGAAATAAATAACCATACCCAACGTACCTATGGTGAAATAAATAACCATACCCAACCCCTATGGTGAAATAGATAACCATACCCAACCCCTATGGTGAAATAAATAACCATACCCAACGTACCTATGGTGAAATAAATAACCATACCCAACCCCTATGGTGAAATAAATAACCATACCCAACAGGCCTGGAATTTCATCCTTTTAGGGGCAAGGCCACTTGGCCTTTAGTGTGGTCAACTTTTTGAGGGCACAAGGCCAAGTGCCAGGGCATGAAGGCCATCAATTAAAAAATGATGTTAAGTCCCCGGTCATAATTATTTTAGCTTAAAGGTTAAGAATGATTTTTTTCAAGGCGAACATTGGTTCAGAACAGTGCTTCTTAAATAAATAATCACAGCTTTAAATAACAAAATATAAGTAGCTACTGTTGTAAAATATTGTAAACATGTTTTGGGGTCCCAGTCCAGAGATGAAAATCATAATGAAATGGCCTAGGACCCTGTCAGGCTGTCACCCTAGGCTAATTCATATACATTTAATTTGGGGGTCCTTGAAATTGAAATGGCTGAGGATCATTGGGTTAAACTGTGAGTTAATTCACAGAAAATACAATGACAGCCTACATAACTTTTGAATAAGGGCTTGGTTTAGAAAAGCCTATATTTTGTGCTAAACTAATATATTGAATAACATGGCATTGTAGAGAGGTTAGTGACAGATAAGATCATTTCTCCATTGTGGGGCTGCACCGCTGCAGGACTGAGGACTCTGGAGATAAGTCAACTGTCAACACAAAGTGAAAGTGCAGCTTCAGATCAGTTTTTTGTTCTTACCTGGAGACAGTGTGTGCTGTGCACAGGGGAACAATTGTATCCATGGTATTTTTCTGTCGCCATCCATAATGCGACGCAAAAGTACATTTACGTTTGTTTTGGTGGGCTAGATAGATACGGTAGAATGGAGTAGATCATCTCTCCTCCTCCTTGTATGGACAGCCACGCTGTTTCGCATTAGACAAAAATAAATCAGCTGGACCATGTCCGACCAGCGACCAACGTTAATGAATGTGACGTAGGACCGCCACACTGTCGCAACTGTAGAAAACATTATTTTGTTTTGAGTGATAGTTGCAGTTTGACCGGATAGCTAGATTAGCTACACTAGTAGGCAGCGTGTGGGCTAAATGCTCTCTGTTTACTCTGTCAGTGCGTGTATGTGTGGCGCGGAGGAGGAGGCGTGCGGGTGTGTGTGTGTGTGTGTGTGTGTGTGTGTGTGTGTGTGTGTGTGTGTGTGTGTGTGAGAGAGTGTGTGTGTGTGTGTGTGTGTGTGTGTGTGTGCACGCGCGTCATGACGACCAGCGGCAGCGGGGGTAGTTATTAAGGCAAAGTACCGCAAAAGAATAAACCACTTTGCAAATGGCAACACAACTACAACACAGATTTGTTCTGCGGGGAACATTGGTTACCGTAATTACTGGAAAATTGCGCAGAGGAAAAACGGTAAAATGAACTTCTGTGGGCGCCGGTCGGGGCACCACGGCCACTGTGGCCGTATGGGCATATACTTTTTCGAGGGGCACACGGCCAAAGAGAGGGGCAACGACGGCCATGGCCGCCGTGGCCGCCGTGAAATTCCTGCCCTGATACCCAACCCCTATGGTGAAATAAGTAACCATACCCAACCCCTATGGTGAAATAAATAACCATACCCAACCCCTATGGTGAAATAAATAACCATACCCAACCCCTATGGTGAAATAAATAACCATACCCAACCCCTATGGTGAAATAAATAACCATACCCAACGTACCTATGGTGAAATATACGTGCCTTAAAAGGGGTATTGCCGTGAGTGCTGGTTTTCTTCTCTGTTTAAAATGTCGTTTCTGACCATGCAGCCGGTAAAATGATTAAAGTGAGTGAGACGAGATGGAGTCGTGCATGCTGCCTTCTATTCGATTTGTACCCGCACGCACGCACGCACGCACGCACGCGCGCGCACGCACGCACACGCACACGCACTTACACAAAGACATGTGTGCGCATGCCATATTCTTTAATAAGCAAAGTGAGAGGAGACATATTAGGCTAATTGGAAGAGGTGCAGATCGGTGGTACTGGTGAGGTCAGCAGGGTGGCTATGCACTGTCACTCTGCGAGCACACACACGCACGCACGCACGCACGCACGCACGCACGCACGCACGCACGCACGCACGCACGCACGCACGCACGCACGCACGCACGCACGCACGCACGCACGCACGGACCATGGCACGGTTGACTGGGTGCGTGCGTGCGTGCGTGCGTGCGTGCGTGCGTGCGTGCGTGCGTGCGTGCGTGCGTGCGTGCGTGCCTTGCGCAGGGATGCAGAGAAAAGTTGTGCAGCTGTTGAATTATTTTCGGGAGCCTTTACTTCGACGAGAAGGTTTTTCTCCTTGTAATATTCACCCTGTGTTTCTGCCCTGGGTCGCTCTCACCCCCCCTCACTCCCCCCCCCCCCCCCCCCCCTCCCTCTGTTGGTGTTGTGACTCATATTTCGGACCCCCTTCCCTCCACCGTCCTGGCCCTCACGTTATCTTCTCCTCTTTCTGTCGCTGAGTTTTCACACCATCTGCTGCTCTGGGCCCGTCTGGGTGTTCCATTATTACTACATTACCTGCTGCTCTGGGCCCGTCTGGGTGTTCCATTATTACTACATTACCTGCTGCTCTGGACCCGTCTGGGTGTTATCATTATTACTACATTACCTGCTGCTCTGGACCCGTCTGGGTGTTATCATTATTACTACATTACCTGCTGCTCTGGACCCGTCTGGGTGTTCCATTATTACTACATTACCTGCTGCTCTGGACCCGTCTGGGTGTTCCATTATTACTACATTACCTGCTGCTCTGGACCCGTCTGGGTGTTCCATTATTACTACATTACCTGCTGCTCTGGACCCGTCTGGGTGTTCCATTATTACTACATTACCTGCTGCTCTGGGCCCGTCTGGGTGTTCCATTATTACTACATTACCTGCTGCTCTGGGCCCGTCTGGGTGTTCCATTATTACTACATTACCTGCTGCTCTGGACCCGTCTGGGTGTTATCATTATTACTACATTACCTGCTGCTCTGGACACGTCTGGGTGTTCCATTATTACTACATTACCTGCTGCTCTGGACCCGTCTGGGTGTTCCATTATTACTACATTACCTGCTGCTCTGGGCCCGTCTGGGTGTTCCATTATTACTACATTACCTGCTGCTCTGGACCCGTCTGGGTGTTCCATTATTACTACATTATCTGCTGCTCTGGGCCCGTCTGGGTGTTCCATTATTACTACATTACCTGCTGCTCTGGACCCGTCTGGGTGTTCCATTATTACTACATTACCTGCTGCTCTGGACCCGTCTGGGTGTTCCATTATTACTACATTACCTGCTGCTCTGGGCCCGTCTGGGTGTTCCATTATTACTACATTACCTGCTGCTCTGGACCCGTCTGGGTGTTCCATTATTACTACATTACCTGCTGCTCTGGACCCGTCTGGGTGTTCCATTATTACTACATTACCTGCTGCTCTGGGCCCGTCTGGGTGTTCCATTATTACTACATTACCCTGC
>NW_027637663.1:0-2500 GCF_951216825.1 Electrona antarctica
ACACACACACACACACACACACACACACACACACACACACACACCACACACACACACACACACACACACACACAGCCACACACACATGCACACGCACACACACACACACACACACGCACACGCACACAGAGAGAGAGAGAGAGAGAAATGGAAAACTATAGCAGGTAAAGATCGACAGGGGAGTACTGTATCTAAGACTGAACATAACTCTAGTGTCGAATGGCTTTCCCACATTAGCACTGGAGCTTTCGTAAAATGCATACGCTGTGTGTGTGCGTGCGTGCGTGCGTGCGTGCGTGCGTGCGTGCGTGCGTGCGTGCGTGCGTGCGTGCGTGCGTGCGTGCGTGCGTGCGTGCGTGCGTGTGCTGTAGGCTACAATTCAGAATAGTTTGTCAATTCATAAAATCATTCGGAAAGGTTACAAGCATTATTGTATGAATCAAGACGTGAAACGTCCGGTGTTTATTATTCTGAATTTGATGTCATATTTTGCTGTTAGTCTAGTAGCCAGAATGTGAACCCGGACATGTTGAGTGCACCAACGTTTTAAGTTATAAATGTTTAGTATGAGTGTTTTCTTTTGCAAAACTAATGCTTGGAATGGATTCAGCATCATGAAAACCCCCTAGTTTGACATGTCACATGCTAGATAAAGCATGATGACATTTTGAATATTTTGCCTTCTATAGGTTGTTAATGGTATGGTCACATATTATGCCAATTATGAAAATTGCTCAACATATGCAAGTTAGCATCCGGAAGTTTCTACATGCTGGGGACCCATACTCAACATTTATAACATATAACCTTGGTGTACTCAACATGTCCGGGTTCACAATGGGGCTCTATGGGCTGGCTACTAGACTATGGGCTCCATTTTCGTCACCGCTAAACCCCTTATCCCTAAACTTCTTTGCCTTTTTTTACTATTTTGAAAAACATTTTCAAATAGTTCAACTAGCCAATCTACATTGACACGTTGTGAGCTTGTAGACTGGCCGTTTTAACTATTCAAAAATGTTTTGCAAAATAGTAAAAAAAAGGCAAAGAAGTTTATGGATAAGGGGTTTAGCGGTGACGAAAATGGAGCCCTATGTGGTTACTGGGGGGGGGGGGGGGTTAATGCTTAGCTTAATTCAATGAATGAATTGGACTCAGGGTTTGGTCTCACGTGGTCGTCAGACCTACTGTCTAACACCATCATTTCCAGTAACGCATGAGGCTTATGTTCAGGTTTTGACAAAGGAAATCTCACATAAGCCTGCAGTGCTTGGCTGGGATGTAACGGAAGTCCATTGGTTATGGTCTGCTAAGGAGGTCTGTAATTGGTCAATAATTCACACGTTTCATTTGTTAACTTGTATTGACAGTGTCTACTTTTCAAACTCTTATAGTTTGATTAAGGTTAGTCTGGTTAAGGCAGGTTAAGGTTATGTTTAAAGGGATAGTTCAGATTTTTTGAACTTAAGTTGTATGAAATACTTGCCATTAATACAGTGGTTGCAACTGTATTAATTGATTGCCCGAGTCCTGTGGTGGGAGTTCTGCTCTGGTTTTGGTTAAATATCAAGTAGTTCCGGTCATTTTGTGGGGGGCACTGGGGGCCACGCAGTAAAAGTAAATTAATCCACAAAACTAACGTCATTTGTATTGTTGACCTATTTCTAAAATATTTGTGCAACTTCCGTTCTTTTTTTACCCCTCTATCACACAGAACTATGTTTTTTGTGTCCATATCACTACGCCCAAAAAATAGTTCCATGTGATAGAGGGGTCAAAGTTGAACGAAAGTCGCGCTAATATTTTAGAAATAGGTCAACAATACAAATTACGTTCGTTTTGTGGATTAATTACCAATGTATCCATTGGTAATTGAGTGTGCCCAGATGTAACCAAATGGACCCCGTGTCTGTGTATAAGATGTAACCAAATGGACCCGTGTCTGTGTATAACATGGCGTGTCTTCTTGTGGAACTACGTGAGTACAAACTCACACGCAGAGTTCAGAGTTGCTCCATCAGTCTTATTGTGCAACACAGGATCTCTAAGTTTAGACTGAATCACATGATGTCCTCTCTGTCCCCACCTCTCTCTCTCCCCCTCACTCACTCCCTTTCTCTGTCCCCACCTCTCTCTCTCCCCCTCGCTCACTCCCTTTCTCTGTCCCCACCTCTCTCTCTCCCCCTCGCTCACTCCCTTTCTCTGTCCCCACCTCTCTCTCTCCCCCTCGCTCACTCCCTTTCTCTGTCCCCACCTCTCTCTCTCCCCCTCGCTCACTCCCTTTCTCTGTCCCCACCTCTCTCTCTCCCCCTCGCTCACGCTGTCCCCACCTCTCTCTCTCCCTCTCTCTCCCCCTCTCTCTCTCTCTCTCACTCCCTTTCTCTGGTTCTTTCATCCACTCTCTCTCAGTCTCTCTCTCTGCTCTTTCTCTCTCTCTCTCTTTCTCTCTCTCTCTCTCTCTCTCTCTCTCCCCCCCCCTCTCACTCCCTTTCTCTGGTTC
>NW_027637663.1:7500-10000 GCF_951216825.1 Electrona antarctica
ACCTGTATGTGGCCGAGAACTCCACCTCCAATGACCCACTGGTCTGGAGTCTGGACTGGAGGCTTTCACTGACCACCAGCATGAAGAATGTAGTAAAGGGAGGCATACTATGGTCCGACGGAGCATTGGTTCGACATCCGTCCGCACCTCGGACTAGCGCCTGCTCCCGTGCTTGCGGTTATGGTTAGGTTTCTGGGTTTGAGGTGCAGGTTGTCGTTTTTCGGACCAATGACTAGTCGGACGAAACACATGCACCCGTACAGGTCAGCTCCCAGTGTTGACTACTGGTCAGCTCCCAATGTTCAACACTACACTGTAGTTGTACTGGTCAGCTCCCAGTGTTGACTACTGGTCAGCTCCCAATGTTCAACACTACACTGCAGTTGTACTGGTCAGCTCCCAGTTTCTAACAGTAGATTCTGTTTCATCCTATTAGCCTTTTAGTCTTACTGTACCACGTGCTGTTTACATTTCAGACTAATATAAAGTATTCATTCAGTCAATCAAAAAGAAAAACGCCTCCAACCACTGCAGATGTGCTACCATACAGATCTGTTACTATAACGTAGTAGCATGTAACCAACAGGGTCCGTTTGGTTACAGGTAAACTCTCACAGTTAGAATAACAGTCAGGGTTGTACTGTGTGGTTGTATCTCCTGTTGTACTGTGTGGTATCTCCTGTTGTACTGTGTGGTATCTCCTGTTGTACTGTGTGGTATCTCCTGTTGTACTGTGTGGTATCTCCTGTTGTACTGTGTGGTATCTCCTGATGTACTGTGTGGTATCTCCTGTTGTTGTACTGTGTGGTATCTCCTGTTGTACTGTGTGGTATCTCCTGTTGTACTGTGTGGTATCTCCTGTTGTACTGTGTGGTATCTCCTGTTGTACTGTGTGGTTGTACTGTGTGGTATCTCCTGTTGTACTGTGTGGTATCTCCTGTTGTACTGTGTGGTATCTCCTGTTGTACTGTGTGGTATCTCCTGTTGTTGTACTGTGTGGTATCTCCTGTTGTACTGTGTGGTATCTCCTGTTGTTGTACTGTGTGGTATCTCCTGTTGTTGTACTGTGTGGTATCTCCTGTTGTTGTACTGTGTGGTATCTCCTGTTGTACTGTGTGGTATCTCCTGTTGTTGTACTGTGTGGTATCTCCTGTTGTACTGTGTGGTATCTCCTGTTGTACTGTGTGGTATCTCCTGTTGTTGTACTGTGTGGTATCTCCTGTTGTACTGTGTGGTATCTCCTGTTGTTGTACTGTGTGGTATCTCCTGTTGTACTGTGTGGTATCTCCTGTTGTACTGTGTGGTATCTCCTGTTGTACTGTGTGGTATCTCCTGTTGTACTGTGTGGTATCTCCTGTTGTACTGTGTGGTATCTCCTGTTGTACTGTGTGGTATCTCCTGTTGTACTGTGTGGTATCTCCTGTTGTACTGTGTGGTATCTCCTGTTGTACTGTGTGGTATCTCCTGTTGTACTGTGTGGTATCTCCTGTTGTACTGTGTGGTATCTCCTGTTGTTGTACTGTGTGGTATCTCCTGTTGTACTGTGTGGTATCTCCTGTTGTACTGTGTTGTATCTCCTGTTGTACTGTGTGGTATCTCCTGTTGTTGTACTGTGTGGTATCTCCTGTTGTACTGTGTGGTATCTCCTGTTGTACTGTGTGGTATCTCCTGTTGTTGTACTGTGTGGTATCTCCTGTTGTTGTACTGTGTGGTATCTCCTGTTGTACTGTGTGGTATCTCCTGTTGTACTGTGTGGTATCTCCTGTTGTACTGTGTGGTATCTCCTGTTGTACTGTGTGGTATCTCCTGTTGTACTGTGTGGTATCTCCTGTTGTACTGTGTGGTATCTCCTGTTGTACTGTGTGGTATCTCCTGTTGTACTGTGTGGTATCTCCTGTTGTACTGTGTGGTATCTCCTGTTGTACTGTGTGGTATCTCCTGTTGTACTGTGTGGTATCTCCTGTTGTACTGTGTGGTATCTCCTGTTGTACTGTGTGGTATCTCCTGTTGTACTGTGTGGTTGTATCTCCTGTTGTACTGTGTGGTATCTCCTGTTGTACTGTGTGGTATCTCCTGTTGTACTGTGTGGTATCTCCTGTTGTACTGTGTGGTATCTCCTGTTGTACTGTGTGGTATCTCCTGTTGTACTGTGTGGTATCTCCTGTTGTACTGTGTGGTATCTCCTGTTGTACTGTGTGGTATCTCCTGTTGTACTGTGTTGTATCTCCTGTTGTACTGTGTGGTATCTCCTGTTGTTGTACTGTGTGGTATCTCCTGTTGTTGTACTGTGTGGTATCTCCTGTTGTACTGTGTGGTATCTCCTGTTGTTGTACTGTGTGGTATCTCCTGTTGTTGTACTGTGTGGTATCTCCTGTTGTTGTACTGTGTGGTATCTCCTGTTGTTGTACTGTGTGGTATCTCCTGTTGTTGTACTGTGTGGTATCTCCTGTTGTTGTACTGTGTGGTATCTCCTGTTGTTGTACTGTGTGGTATCTCCTGT
>NW_027637663.1:20000-27500 GCF_951216825.1 Electrona antarctica
CACACACACACACACACACACACACACACACACACACACACACACACACACACACACACACACACGACACAGGACATATGAGACTGATCATATGTCCTGTGTCGACCATAGCAATATACATGCAGAGACAGAGACACAGAGAGACACAGATAGACATAGAGAGAGAGAGAGAGAGACCATCCCATAGGGAGTCATAAACAGTCCCTGCTGGCCTATTGGAGAGCGGTCATACTGTATGGCAGGTTATAATCCAGCACAAATTGATTTGACACAGCCCTAAAATCTAAAAAGGTCACTGTTTACCTCCTCGGGGCGCACACACACACACACACACACACACACACACACACACACACACACACACACACACACACACACACACACACACACACACACACACACACACACACACACACACACACACACACACACACACACACACACACACACACACACACACACACACACACACACACACACACACACACACACACACACACACACACACATACCAGTGCTGTGAGGTCCCTGGGAGGGTATTGTATGACTTTAGCGTTACATATCAAGTGATTTCATGCACCTAGAGGCAGGACAATTGGGCCATTTGTTCCCGAGTTCAGAAATAGCTCCCTCTCCTTCACTGCCGTGTACCGTTTCTAACATCACTGCTGATGCTGTTAGTCCCGCTACAACCACCAGGGGTCAAATCCTGGCAGCTTGTGACGCTCTCTCCCTCTCGGCTGTCTTACTGTCTGTCTCTCCTACACTGTCCGTCTCTCAGCTTTCCTACTGTCAGACTCTCCTACACTGTCTCCCTCTCGGCTGTCCTACTGTCTGTCTCTCCTACACTGTCTCCCTCTCGGCTGTCCTACTGTCTGTCTCTCCTACACCGTCTCCCTCTCGGCTGTCCTACTGTCTGTCTCTCCTACACTGTCTCCCTCTCGGCTGTCCTACTGTCTGTCTCTCCTACACTGTATCCCTCTCGGCTGTCCTACTGTCTGTCTCTCCTACACTGTCTCCCTCTCGGCTGTCCTACTGTCTGTCTCTCCTACACTGTATCCCTCTCGGCTGTCCTACTATCTGTCTCTCCTACACTGTATCCCTCTCGGCTGTCCTACTATCTGTCTCTCCTACACTGTCTCCCTCTCTGCTGTCCTACCATCTGTCTCTCCTACACTGTCTCCCTCTCAGCTGTCCTACTATCTGTCTCTCCTACACTGTCTCCCTCTCTGCTGTCCTACTATCTGTCTCTCCTACACTGTCTCCCTCTCGGCTTTCCTACTATCTGTCTCTCCTACACTGTCTCCCTCTCGGCTTTCCTACAATCAGTCTCTCCTACACTGTCTCCCTCTCGGCTTTCCTACTGTCAGTCTCTCCTACACACTGACTGTCTCCCTCTCAGCTGTCCTACTATCTGTCTCTCCTACACTGTCTCCCTCTCGGCTGTCCTACTATCAGTCTCTCCTACTCTGTCCGTCTCTCAGCTGTCCTACAGTCTGCCTCTCCTACACTGTCTCCCCAACAAGCTTATATTTAGTGAGTACTGTAGCCTTTAATTAGCAAACATTCTTAACTTTGTGTCTCCACTGTACAACATCCCTTTAAACACATGGGGGAAGGTTCTGTTATTAGCATCTGTATATTTAGCATTTCTCTGTTTCTGCTCAGAATAGTTAATAGTAGTTAATAATAGCGTCCAGGTGACAATATCTTACTGTTACTGTATCTCATAACTTCCCAAAGAATCATAATAGAAAATGAATAAGTCACTGATGACAGACATTGGAATTGGGTGTGCAGTTACAGTAACTGTAGTAGCAGGTAATATATAGGCATATGTGGAATAAATGTACATCTTTGCCTGTTCACAGAGAAGAGAAGAGAAGAGAAGAGAAGAGAAGAGAAGAGAAGAGAAGAGAAGAGAAGAGAAGAGAAGAGAAGAGAAGAGAAGAGAAGAGAAGAGAAGAGAAGAGAAGAGAAGAGAAGAGAAGAGAAGAGAAGTTTGGGAGGAAGGCGAGAGAGACAGAGGAGAGACAGAGGAGAGAGAGAGGAGAGAGAGAGGAGAGACAGAGGAGAGACAGAGGAGAGACAGATAGAGAGACTGGAATAAAAAGAGAGATCCGTGAGGGATATAAAGAAGGAGCCAGTGTCAGTTGGCCTGGATGGACAAACGCACATGTAACCAGACCCTGTAGCCTCGGACATGACCTCACCACACACACGCACACGCACACACACACACACACACACACACACACACACACACACACACACACACACACACACACGCACACACACACACGTTGCTGTAAGTGGAGCCTGGTACACTGAGCGCATGCAGGCTGTCAGAGGGTCATGTATTGTAATCCTCCAGACTGTGAACATACACATTTAACCCTCTGTTTATATACTACTTTATGCATACTATATATAGTAGTAGGCTATATATATATTCAATCTAATGTACTGTACATGCTGGCTTCCAGCTACGCACACTAGAGTTCAACTATATAGTATTTAACCTAGCGCTAAACAATGAACATTTTCATTTTTTTCAGAAAACTGATGAATAAATATGTCTGTCATCATCAGTACAATGAAAAGAACATGACTACAAAATAAGAAATACTCCTCCGTTAACAAAAGCTAAGGACGACATTTAAATTCCCTCTCGTCAGCGAATAAGAACAGACAGCATCAGGTTGATGATTTGGACAGTCAGCGACATCGTTCTAATCCAATAACATGTGTGCATACTATTTTGGTTTCTGAAACTGATTTGGTTAGTCAAACACTCAACTACTATTCAACCAATCAGCACAATAATCTAATGCAGAGGGAGAGAGAGAGCCTGCTGGCACCATCCATCTGTCCTGCGAGTTCCTACAACTCCCATGATGCATTACTGGTTTGCGGTAAACACGTCCAACAAGGATGTGGTAACGGTAAAGGTTGTATAGTTTTAACATTCACACGTTGAGTAAACAGCTCCGTGTTTCAGGGACACACAGAGCAGTGTTCAGTGTTCTGCTTGTTAATGAAAGATTAACCTTTACTGTACAACAAATACACCGACGTCTATAATGTTACAATTCAGACAGTCCTTTAGCGTTTAGGCCTGAGGCTGCTTGTACACAAAGTAAAACGCTTTCTGGAAAAAAATGTATGTTGCTTTATCAGTGGTTCTGTGGCCAAAATGATATGTATTTGGCCACAGACCAGTGTTCCTCCTAGAAGCATTTTACTTTTATTCTCAGCGTTAAACTTTGCATCCATCTAAATGAAATAAAATAGCAAATACAGCAAGAGCAAACATAAATAACATGTACTGAATTGTGCTGTATTTTGAAGCCCTTTACCTGCCACAGTCGGAAGAGAGAGTTTGCGTCTGTCTTTATCGCCGTTCTGGAAACATCTGTATAGGAGAAAACACAACACATCGGCAGTCAGTGGTCTACTGTAGCTAGGTTATGTAGGACAGTGGTCTACTGTAGCTAGGTTATGTAGGACAGTGGTCTACTGTAGCTAGGTTATGTAGGACAGTGGTCTACTGTAGCTAGGTTATGTAGGACAGTGGTTCAATCAGTGGTCTACTGTAGCTAGGTTATGTAGGACAGTGGTTCAATCAGTGGTCTACTGTAGCTAGGTTATGTAGGACAGTGGTCTACTGTAGCTAGGTTATGTAGGACAGTGGTCTACTGTAGCTAGGTTATGTAGGACAGTGGTCTACTGTAGCTAGGTTATGTAGGACAGTGGTTACTGTAGCTAGGTTATGTAGGACAGTGGTCTACTGTAGCTAGGTTATGTAGGACAGTGGTTCAATCAGTGGTCTACTGTAGCTAGGTTATGTAGGACAGTGGTCTACTGTAGCTAGGTTATGTAGGACAGTGGTCTACTGTAGCTAGGTTATGTAGGACAGTGGTCTACTGTAGCTAGGTTATGTAGGACAGTGGTCTACTGTAGCTAGGTTATGTAGGACAGTGGTCTACTGTAGCTAGGTTATGTAGGACAGTGGTTCAATCAGTGGTCTACTGTAGCTAGGTTATGTAGGACAGTGGTTCAATCAGTGGTCTACTGTAGCTAGGTTATGTAGGACAGTGGTCTACTGTAGCTAGGTTATGTAGGACAGTGGTCTACTGTAGCTAGGTTATGTAGGACAGTGGTTACTGTAGCTAGGTTATGTAGGACAGTGGTCTACTGTAGCTAGGTTATGTAGGACAGTGGTTCAATCAGTGGTCTACTGTAGCTAGGTTATGTAGGACAGTGGTCTACTGTAGCTAGGTTATGTAGGACAGTGGTCTACTGTAGCTAGGTTATGTAGGACAGTGGTCTACTGTAGCTAGGTTATGTAGGACAGTGGTCTACTGTAGCTAGGTTATGTAGGACAGTGGTTCAATCAGTGGTCTACTGTAGCTAGGTTATGTAGGACAGTGGTCTACTGTAGCTAGGTTATGTAGGACAGTGGTCTACTGTAGCTAGGTTATGTAGGACAGTGGTCTACTGTAGCTAGGTTATGTAGGACAGTGGTTCAATCAGTGGTCTACTGTAGCTAGGTTATGTAGGACAGTGGTCTACTGTAGCTAGGTTATGTAGGACAGTGGTCTACTGTAGCTAGGTTATGTAGGACAGTGGTCTACTGTAGCTAGGTTATGTAGGACAGTGGTTCAATCAGTGGTCTACTGTAGCTAGGTTATGTAGGACAGTGGTTCAATCAGTGGTCTACTGTAGCTAGGTTATGTAGGACAGTGGTCTACTGTAGCTAGGTTATGTAGGACAGTGGTCTACTGTAGCTAGGTTATGTAGGACAGTGGTCTACTGTAGCTAGGTTATGTAGGACAGTGGTCTACTGTAGCTAGGTTATGTAGGACAGTGGTTCAATCAGTGGTCTACTGTAGCTAGGTTATGTAGGACAGTGGTCTACTGTAGCTAGGTTATGTAGGACAGTGGTCTACTGTAGCTAGGTTATGTAGGACAGTGGTCTACTGTAGCTAGGTTATGTAGGACAGTGGTCTACTGTAGCTAGGTTATGTAGGACAGTGGTTCAATCAGTGGTCTACTGTAGCTAGGTTATGTAGGACAGTGGTTCAATCAGTGGTCTACTGTAGCTAGGTTATGTAGGACAGTGGTTCAATCAGTGGTCTACTGTAGCTAGGTTATGTAGGACAGTGGTTCAATCAGTGGTCTACTGTAGCTAGGTTATGTAGGACAGTGGTTCAATCAGTGGTCTACTGTAGCTAGGTTATGTAGGACAGTGGTTCAATCAGTGGTCTACTGTAGCTAGGTCATGTAGGACAGTGGTCTACTGTAGCTAGGTTATGTAGGACAGTGGTTCAATCAGTAGTCTACTGTAGCTAGGTTATGTAGGACAGTGGTCTACTGTAGCTAGGTTATGTAGGAGAGTGGCCTACTGTAGCTAGGTTATGTAGGACAGTGGTTCAATCAGTGGTCTACTGTAGCTAGGTTATGTAGGACAGTGGTTCAATCAGTGGTCTACTGTAGCTAGGTTATGTAGGACAGTGGTCTACTGTAGCTAGGTTATGTAGGACAGTGGTTCAATCAGTAGTCTACTGTAGCTAGGTTATGTAGGACAGTGGTCTACTGTAGCTAGGTTATGTAGGAGAGTGGCCTACTGTAGCTAGGTTATGTAGGACAGTGGTTCAATCAGTGGTCTACTGTAGCTAGGTTATGTAGGACAGTGGTTCAATCAGTGGTCTACTGTAGCTAGGTTATGTAGGACAGTGGTCTACTGTAGCTAGGTTATGTAGGACAGTGGTCTACTGTAGCTAGGTTATGTAGGACAGTGGTCTACTGTAGCTAGGTTATGTAGGATAGTGGTCTACTGTAGCTAGGTTATGTAGGACAGTGGTCTACTGTAGCTAGGTTATGTAGGACAGTGGTCTACTGTAGCTAGGTTATGTAGGACAGTGGTCTACTGTAGCTAGGTTATGTAGGACAGTGGTCTACTGTAGCTAGGTTATGTAGGACAGTGGTTCAATCAGTGGTCTACTGTAGCTAGGTTATGTAGGACAGTGGTCTACTGTAGCTAGGTTATGTAGGACAGTGGTTCAATCAGTGGTCTACTGTAGCTAGGTTATGTAGGACAGTGGTCTACTGTAGCTAGGTTATGTAGGACAGTGGTCTACTGTAGCTAGGTTATGTAGGACAGTGGTTCAATCAGTGGTCTACTGTAGCTAGGTTATGTAGGACAGTGGTCTACTGTAGCTAGGTTATGTAGGACAGTGGTCTACTGTAGCTAGGTTATGTAGGACAGTGGTCTACTGTAGCTAGGTTATGTAGGACAGTGGTCTACTGTAGCTAGGTTATGTAGGACAGTGGTCTACTGTAGCTAGGTTATGTAGGACAGTGGTTCAATCAGTGGTCTACTGTAGCTAGGTTATGTAGGACAGTGGTCTACTGTAGCTAGGTTATGTAGGACAGTGGTTCAATCAGTGGTCTACTGTAGCTAGGTTATGTAGGACAGTGGTCTACTGTAGCTAGGTTATGTAGGACAGTGGTCTACTGTAGCTAGGTTATGTAGGACAGTGGTTCAATCAGTGGTCTACTGTAGCTAGGTTATGTAGGACAGTGGTCTACTGTAGCTAGGTTATGTAGGACAGTGGTCTACTGTAGCTAGGTTATGTAGGACAGTGGTCTACTGTAGCTAGGTTATGTAGGATAGTGGTCTACTGTAGCTAGGTTATGTAGGACAGTGGTTCAATCAGTGGTCTACTGTAGCTAGGTTATGTAGGACAGTGGTCTACTGTAGCTAGGTTATGTAGGACAGTGGTCTACTGTAGCTAGGTTATGTAGGACAGTGGTCTACTGTAGCTATAGGTTATGTAGGACAGTGGTCTACTGTAGCTAGGTTATGTAGGACAGTGGTTCAATCTACTGTAGCTAGGTTATGTAGGACAGTGGTCTACTGTAGCTAGGTTATGTAGGACAGTGGTTCAATCAGTGGTCTACTGTAGCTAGGTTATGTAGGACAGTGGTTCAATCAGTGGTCTACTGTAGCTAGGTTATGTAGGACAGTGGTCTACTGTAGCTAGGTTATGTAGGACTGTGGTTCAATCAGTGGTCTACTGTAGCTAGGTTATGTAGGACAGTGGTCTACTGTAGCTAGGTTATGTAGGACAGTGGTTCAATCAGTAGTCTACTGTAGCTAGGTTATGTAGGACAGTGGTCTACTGTAGCTAGGTTATGTAGGAAAGTGGTTCAATCAGTGGTCTACTGTAGCTAGGTTATGTAGGACAGTGGTTCAATCAGTGGTCTACTGTAGCTAGGTTATGTAGGACAGTGGTTCAATCAGTGGTCTACTGTAGCTAGGTTATGTAGGACAGTGGTTCAATCAGTGGTCTACTGTAGCTAGGTTATGTAGGACAGTGGTCTACTGTAGCTAGGTTATGTAGGAAAGTGGTTCAATCAGTGGTCTACTGTAGCTAGGTTATGTAGGACAGTGGTTCAATCAGTGGTCTACTGTAGCTAGGTTATGTAGGACAG
>NW_027637663.1:32500-41672 GCF_951216825.1 Electrona antarctica
GCAACTACCAGAGGGGACTGCAACTAGGGCAACTACCAGAGGGGACTGCAACTAGGGCAACTACCAGAGGGGACTGCAACTAGGGCAACTACCAGAGGGGACTGCAACTAGGGCAACTACCAGAGGGGACTGTGAAGTTCAGAACAGACTGTGTTTGGTCAAACAGTCTTCTCTGTTAGAGCCTCCCATCATTGGAACAGTCTCCCTACAGAAATAAGAGAGACCTCCAACTATCCGACGGTTCAAATGTAACCTTAAGAGGTGGCTTAAAGCAAACCAAATCTGTAATCACGCACTCTGAATGGCAGCGGCGGCCGGAACATGCAGGCACTGCACTAATAGTATTAAACAGAAACTCAGTGAAGTGTTAAACACATATTTTACATCTGTGAGGAGATCAAAATCTGTTGAGCTTTGTAACTGGAGGGAAATTAACTAAGCCGGCCACGCCGACTAAAATACGGTTTATAACTTTTGTACTTTTGTTGGACTCAAGTCTTAGCTTCTTACCATGATCACATAAAACCATGACTCATCCATTAGGGCATTCACTTCTAGTCATTTTTACTAGTTGACTAGTTGCCTAGTTTACTAGTCGACTAGTCGACTAGTTGTTTAACTACCTATTATGTAAAAAATAAAATAAATTTGCTATTTGGGGAAAAAAATATTTGTACATTGAAAAACTGTGTACATGGTGACTATAACTATAATCTACGTGATCTTGAGGCCTACCAAATCGGGGGGAAAAAATATATATATATATATTTTTTTTCTTATCAACTAGTCAACTAGTACCAACAAGGTCGACTAGTGGATTTACTAGTCGACTAGTTGCTTAATGCCCTATCAACCATGGAGGAGTATCTTGAGGCAACATGGATAGCAAACACTGTTAATTACACTACAGTGGCTCCATGTGTGTCTTCCAGTGTCGATGTTAAAGTCCTTCAACTTGTTTATAAAGCTCTCGACGGGTTAGGACTGGCCTACATCACAGACTCACCGTCTTGTTATGTTCCATCAAGAGCCCTTAGAAGATCCTCTACGGCAGCCTTGATAAATATGCATAACCCTAACCCTGAAAGAAAACTGGAGATGCAGCTTTCTTTAATTAAGTTCCCAAATGATGGAACACCTTATACTGCAGTAACTGGTGGGATGTACACAGTAATGAGAAGCTTGCTTAACTCCTTCTGGGCGGGAACCCCTTTTGGTGTTAGCATTATGTTATGCTTTAGCTATTGAAAAATAGCAGATCTACAAGCTCATAGCACGCCACCGAGTGGCGCGCTACGAGCTTGTAGGTCTGCTATTTTTGAAAAATGGTCAAAATGGGTTAAAATGTTCAGGCTCTATAGTTAGATGCACATCTTATGCATGTTATTCCAGTTCAGATGCTACATGACAATTCATCCTCCCCACATATTTCTGCATTGCCACTACTGTTGTACTCCACTGGCTCTCCTGCCAGTGGGGAGCCCCTACCGGGAGGACACACCTGCCAGTGGGGAGCCCCTACCGGGAGGACGCAGCTCCTCCGTCCTACTCAAGTTGGAGGATTCAATCCCCATGTAGATGCTGTGATGGTAGGAATTAACTTTACCCCCCTGGCTGGACCACCCGAGAACCCTACAATTGTTTGAAACTTTAATCTGATCATTCTTTACTCTTTACAATGTTCATTACGGCAAACTGTCCAGGTAGGCCCAAAAGAGAGACGTTTGCCCGGGACCCAAACTCCAAGCGCAGTGACCTGCTGGTCAATGTGTTCTAACCCAAACTCCAAGCGCAGTGACCTGCTGGTCAATGTGTTCTAACCCAAACTCCAAGCGCAGTGACCTGCTGGTCAATGTGTTCTAACCCAAACTCCAAGCGCAGTGACCTGCTGGTCAATGTGTTCTAACCCAAACTCCAAGCACAGTGACCTGCTGGTCAATGTGTTCTAACCCAAACTCCAAGCGCAGTGACCTGCTGGTCAATGTGTTCTAACCCAAACTCCAAGCGCAGTGACCTGCTGGTCAATGTGTTCTAACCCAAACTCCAAGCACAGTGACCTGCTGGTCAATGTGTTCTAACCCAAACTCCAAGCGCAGTGACCTGCTGGTCAATGTGTTCTAACCCAAACTCCAAGCGCAGTGACCTGCTGGTCAATGTGTTCTAACCCAAACTCCAAGCGCAGTGACCTGCTGGTCAATGTGTTCTAACCCAAACTCCAAGCGCAGTGACCTGCTGGTCAATGTGTTCTAACCCAAACTACAAGCGCAGTGACCTGCTGGTCAATGTGTTCTAACCCAAACTACAAGCGCAGTGACCTGCTGGTCAATGTGTTCTAACCCAAACTCCAAGCGCAGTGACCTGCTGGTCAATGTGTTCTAACCCAAACTACAAGCGCAGTGACCTGCTGGTCAATGTGTTCTAACCCAAACTACAAGCGCAGTGACCTGATGGTCAATGTGTTCTAACCCAAACTCCAAGCGCAGTGACCTGCTGGTCAATGTGTTCTAACCCAAACTACAAGCGCAGTGACCTGCTGGTCAATGTGTTCTAACCCAAACTACAAGCGCAGTGACCTACTGGTCAATGTGTTCTAACAACAATCTGTATGGCACCATTCCTCACCATTTTGACCTGAGATCAGATTCTAAAAATGTCTTCTACATCCTGACAGGTTTCTGAAAAAGCTATGTTTCTATGTCTAATTCACACATTTTGCTTAATCTAATTCACACATTTTCACTCATGTGTTCATCTATTCCCCCAGCTAGACATTCTTATAGAATATATTGTTTCTTAGACTATAATCCTACCAGCTCACCGCATCATGTACACGTACAGTATGTACAGTACCATCCTCTACACCTGCTGCATGTGAACTCACTAAGTTAAATTCATATAGAAACTGTGAAACCGTTTTCTGAGAACTCATAACAAACTGCCGTCAATCTCTTGAACTGCGCGTGTGTGTGTGTCTGTCTGTCTGTCTGTCTGTCTGTCTGTCTGTCTGTCTGTCTGTCTGTCTGTCTGTCTGTCTGTCTGTCTGTCTGTCTGTCTGTCTGTCTGTGTGTGTGTGTGTGTGTGTGTGTGTGTGTGTGTGTGTGTGTGTGTGTGTGTGTGTGTGTGTGTGTGTGCGTCTGTCTGTGTGTGTGTGAGCTTCCCTCATCCTGTTCTATGAAGAGATATCACCTGTGGCTTCCTGTCTTACAGGTGCACGCACGCACGCACGCACGCACGCACGCACGCACGCATGCACACGCACACATGTTGTTTTGACATTTGTATTACTTTTAAAATAGGGTACGCAAAACAAGCCTTCAGTTTACACCGTTTCCTGCCATTTTCAACTTATTATACTTAACTGTATACAGTACATGTATCTATCCATGCTTGTTAAATGGGCCAAAATAAATAAAAGTAACTAATGACAACACAATACATTAAGTAACTAGTGTGTGTGTGTGTGTGTGTGTGTGTGTGTGTGCGTGCGTGCGTGCGTGCGTGCGTGCGTGCGTGCATGCGCAGATGTGCATGGTTCTATTTTCCGATCACACTGTTTCAATAGTTCATATCAATAATGAAACCTAAAAATCTCTCCGTCTCTGTGACGGGGGCCGGAGGGCACCCTGCTGAGGTACCTTACCAGAAACCCTTCTTGTGTGGGCATGTGTGCGACGTGTGTACGTGTTGTCTGAGTGCATGCGCCTGTTTCTCTTTTCTCTTTCCTGTGCATATGTGTGCATGTGCGTGCTCTATTTATACGTATATACAGTGTGTAGCCTATGTGGTTAGGCTTCTCAATTACACAATGCTGCTGCCATGCAGTCTGATTCACATCCGGTGTTGGGGCTGAAAATACAGTGTCCGCAGAATGACACACCAAACAGCCTCAGAGCAACGAGGGGAACACACGCTTACAGTATTATGACACACTTCCCAACAATGGCTATTGGCTAATTCCTTTCACTGCACACTTCTGATCCATAACCGCCTCGCACTCATATGACCCAGTAGAACACAATGCTTTCTTTGGGTTTCTTAGCCCCATTATACGTTCCAAATCCGTTTTGAAGATAATCTTCATGTTCACCGTAAAACTCCTCCTCCATTTGCGAACGTAGAATACAAAAACAAAAACAATACACATGATGACTAATAAATAATTGATGCTAAAGGAAGCCAAGAGTAACAACAAAAGAATCGATAATGAATTGTATTTTTATAGCGCTTTACAACGGTTCATTCATTCATACATTGGGAGGTGAAGCGGCGAACAGTCGACACCAGCGTCCTCAATAACCACATTCACACACCAATGGTGGCGAACTCACACTGACCGACTCATTGGAGGCAATGTAGGGTTCAGTGTCTTGCCCAAGGACACTTCGACATGTGGATAGGAGGAGCCGGGATTCGCACCGCTGACCCAGGGATCATTGGACGACCTGCTCTACCTCCTGAGCCACAGCCGCACACAACTGTCACAGCATAATCCAAGTCTGATTGTATCCAGTCATATATCCTCATCACTTTACAATAAAGTTTCGCTGAAACTTTATTGTTTAAAACTCTTCCAGGTTAAACAGGCTCACGCACAAACGAAAAGCACACCTGAGCACGAACTGAGTTCCCGTGTTCCTCAGTCCTCCTGCATGAGACACTGGAAGTGTAAACATAAAACGTTCAGCGAAAAAGCAGTGTTTATAACTTTGACTTAAACCATTAAAACCGGGAAAGCGGTTTTAGTTTTTTTCTTGTTAATCGCGAAAGTGTGACAATACTAATTCAGAACCCATTGTAGTGCGTGCCGTGCATGTGCACATCTTGTTACCGGGAGGGACCGGGGGTTTTCCAAATCACCCAAATCACTGAATGCTCCTTTAATTTTAAAGACCAACCAAACGATTGTGTTCTGGTTTGGAGGAATGGAACTAACAGCACACCTTTAGTTCAGGAATCAGTATCACAATGAAACACATTTTTCAAGGTTTTAAGACACAAATGTAAAAAAAAAAAACACGCTCATCAAAATAAAGCTCATCTCCTGAAAAAACATAAGTGAGGTGCTGGAGTATAATGAAGAAAAATATTGGGACTTATAGGGACTTCTTCCGGCATCTGATGCCAGAAGAAGGTCAGTAGTCGAAAGCTTGCAAATATTTGATTGTGCACAGATTTGAGTGTGCAGAGCTTCCCTTTATTTTTTCTTCAAGGTTTTAAAGACAAAATACCATGACATTTATTTATTTATTTTATTTACATTATTGTAATGAATTATTGTAATGTTTAATTATGAATACAATCTTAGTGTTTTGCCAATTATTTGGGGAGCCACTTACTTGCAACCCACTGGTTTATGGAGTGTACAGTGGGGCATACTGTATATCAGTGGTTCCCAAACTTGTTCGTGTCAAGGACCCCCAAATCAACATTTATTAGGCCACGGACCCCCCATTTGAAAACATATGCCAGTGACCCCGATAAGGGAGGATTTTTACGGCTCTGGCAGTGATTCCGAAACATATTCATTTCATGGACCCCCAGTTTCACACGCAATATGCTACTCTGGTACCCCAATTTATATTGTAAAACCACTGTTAATTTAACTCTGAGAGTGTACAAATGGAACCAAATTGTATACTCTGAGTTACAGGCCCATAAGGGTCCATTTGGCTCCTTATATCTCTAATTGAGCTAGGTACCCCCTGGAACTCCCTCAAGTACCCCTAGGGGTCCCCGGACCCAACTTTGGGAACCCATGCTGTATATGAGATAGAGACTAAGAATACATGCTGACATGACATAGATAAGTGCATTTTCTATCTATAAGGCCTATAAGGCAGGATGTGGTCAGACTCAGGAGTGTGTGCTGCACAGTCGACTCCCACCTGCACCGCAACAATCTGCTATTATACAACATCCATGACTTTATGCAAGGCTCTGCAGCACAGCTAGCAAAGGTCAGCCTGGAAACCCAGGACCGGAATATTTAACATTGATGGAGAGGACACGAGTTAGGACACACGCACATACGCGCACGTGCACGCACGTATAGTGACCATCTTCTCTTTTCTTTCACCTGGTAGCAGTCCAGCCATACTGTATGAGTGAAGTTTAGTTCACAGCAACATTTCACACGCACGCACGCATGCACGCACGCACGCACGCACGCACGCACGCACGCACGCACGCACGCACGCACGCACGCACGCACGCACGCACGCACGCACGCACGCACGCACGCACGCACACACACACACACACACACACACACACACACACACACACACACACACACACACACACACACACACACACACACACACACACACACACACACACACACACACACACACACACACACACACACAACTTTAGTCAAGCAGGGAAAATAATCACGATGAGTCTAACATGTGGAGTGTTGTCCAGGTTGTTTTAGAGAAGGTTCCAGTGCCATATAAAACAATCGTAAAACAAAACAAAAACAAAACAAAATGTGACGAATTGCGTTCATTTTAATCATTCTTTTCACTGAGTGATGCATTATACAGTACTGTGGTTCTCAACCTTTTCAGGAAAAGAGCCCCCAAAATAATCATATTTGAACTGGGGACCCCGCTGTTATAATCAGTCCATGTACAGTACATCTTAGTCTGTGTACTGGAACTTGAGATACAGTGTACTTATATGTATTGTGTACTGCCTGTACTGTAGCATACTTTATAGATAGGCTACGAGAGACATCTCAGCGCCAGTAAGGTCAGCCTTGCTGCATTAAGTCATTATCATGTCACGTTTCTAAGTCTCATATCTTGTTGTCACGTCATTATGATCCAGCACTATATATGTGTCCTGTTGTGTAATAAACTTTGGAATGTAGGAGTCAATCGGTTCCACTGATAAATTATGATAATAGCAGATCTATAAGCTCACAACATTGCGTTTGTAGACCTGCTATTTTCACTTTCTTATATTATTTGACAATTTGGCATTTGGGGACGCCCCATAAAAGTGTCCCGACCCTCAGTTTGGGAACCACTGCATTATATAATAGATATGAATTAATCTTTATAATCCTGCATGCGTGGACAGCACATGACCATAGCACGGGCCATGTGCTGCTAGAAACATGAATGGGCCTGTTTTACATAACAAGGACAGAGAGAGAGAGAGAGAGAGAGAGAGAGAGAGAGAGAGAGAGAGAGAGAGAGAGAGAGAGAGAGAGAGAGAGAGAGACAGAGAGAGAGAGAGAGAGAGACAGAGACAGAGAGAGAGAGAGAGAGAGAGAGAGAGAGAGAGAGAGAGCATGCAGGTACATACTGTATAAGTATACTGTTCATATAAATAGAGTAACTAACTTTAATTCAATTACATTTGAATAAATTGCTTCTACTTGTCACAAATGTTTTTATACTAAGAGAATGCAAAAACAAAAGTAACTATCTTTGACAGAAATGCACAATCTTTTTATAGTTTCACAAGTAAGTATTAGCCAAAGTGTTAATGTAACACAGCTCTGTTTACACCTTTATTTTATTCCTATTTATATTCAATATCTATTTATTTTTATACATTGTTTTATCTTGATTGTTTTGTTCCACTTTTGCTTCTGCAATGTAGACGTCATGCCAATAAAGCAGCACTCCATTGAATTGAATTGAATTGAATTGAATTGAATTGAATTGAATTGAATTGAATTGAATTGAATTGAATTGAATTCTCACTAATACTCTACTGTAACACTACGACTCTACAATACAATGCGTACACTAACTGCTGTAGTAACAATACAATGCGTACACTAACTGCTGTAGTAACAATACAATGCGTACACTAACTGCTGTAGTAACAATACAATGCGTACACTAACTGCTGTAGTAACAATACAATGCGTACACTAACTGCTGTAGTTACAATACAATGCGTACACTAACTGCTGTAGTAACAATACAATGCGTACACTAACTGCTGTAGTAACAATACAATGCGTACACTAACTGCTGTAGTAACAATACAATGCGTACACTAACTGCTGTAGTAACAATACAATGCGTACACTAACTGCTGTAGTTACAATACAATGCGTACACTAACTGCTGTAGTAACAATACAATGCGTACACTAACTGCTGTAGTAACAATACAATGCGTACACTAACTGCTGTAGTAACAATACAATGCGTACACTAACTGCTGTAGTAACAATACAATGTGTACACTAACTGCTGTAGTAACAATACAATGTGTACACTAACTGCTGTAGTAACAATACAATGCGTACACTAACTGCTGTAGTTACAATACAATGCGTACACTAACTGCTGTAGTAACAATACAATGCGTACACTAACTGCTGTAGTTACAATACAATGCGTACACTAACTGCTGTAGTTACAATACAATGCGTACACTAACTGCTGTAGTAACAATACAATGCGTACACTAACTGCTGTAGTAACAATACAATGCGTACACTAACTGCTGTAGTAACAATACAATGCATACACTAACTGCTGTAGTTACAATACAATGCGTACACTAACTGCTGTAGTAACAATACAATGCGTACACTAACTGCTGTAGTTACAATACAATGCGGTACACACTAACTGCTGTAGTAACAATACAATGCGTACACTAACTGCTGTAGTAACAATACAATGCGTACACTAACTGCTGTACGACTCTACAATACAATGCGTACACTAACTGCTGTACGACTCTACAATACAATGCGTACACTAACTGCTGTACGACTCTACAATACAATGCGTACACTAACTGCTGTAGTAACAAAACATACTGAAGGTACTGAAATAGCCTAGGCTACTACAACACAGAGCTATATTGTTGTTCTGTCTGTATGAGGAAACACCCATTCCATTTGAGAGTGAGACAGAGCGAGAGAGGCAGGTGAGAGATTAATGAGAGAGAGAGCGAGAGAGAGAGAGTGTGGGGGGGGGGGGGGGGGGGGGGGGAGATAAGGAGAGATTCATGAGAGAGAGTATTGTTTTATCTTGATTGTTTTGTTCCACTTTTGCTTTGGCAATGTAAATGTATGTTTCCTTCATGCCAATAAAGCTCCTTTGAATTGAAATTGAATTGAGAGAGAGAGAGAGAGAGAGAGAGAGAGAGAGAGAGAGAGAGAGAGAGAGAGAGAGGGAGAGTAGAGAGAG
>NW_027637663.1:41872-44372 GCF_951216825.1 Electrona antarctica
GTGGAGATGTCCAGGCCTATACTCATGGTAGGCAGTATGTGGAGATGTCCAGCCTATACTCATGGTAGGCAGTATGTGGAGATGTCCATATTGCCTGCATTGTACTGTATGCACCAGATAAGAACATACTGGTGATTTTAGGTTGATAACATTGGAAGCTCAGGCCAGCGAGTCGCCGTGCCGAGCAGGTTGCAGCACCTCCTCTGAGGTCGCCGTGCCGAGCAGGTTGCAGCGCACCTCCTCTGAGGTCGCCGTGCCGAGCAGGTTGCAGCGCACCTCCTCTGAGGCTGTCCCAAAACAAGTCCCTTTTGTCTCGCCTCCTATAGAGCGTCACAGTCCCGCCCCCTTTCATGACGACGCCAGGCCCAGTCCCGCCCCCTTTCATGACGACGCCAGGCCCAGTCCCGCCCCCTTTCATGACGACGCCAGGCCCAGGAAATGAATCCCAATGCATTTTTCCCATAGACGTATTTATTTAAAGACCTTTTAAGCGTTGTACGAAGCCAACTCTTGTCGTGACAAATCATGACAACACACACAATATTTTGGACCAAACAAATAATTACAAAGAAGAAAAACAACAACAACAAGTGTTGTAACCTGCCGTTTTTTTCTACTTTCTAATTCTTTGTTTGGCCCGAAAAATTGTGTTTGTTGTCATGATGTTGTCACGACAAGAGTTGGCTTTGTCCGCGGCGTAAACGTCTTTAAATAAAATACTTTCTGAAATGTCTATGAGGAAAATGAACAGAGAATAATTTCCTGGGCCCTGGTGGTAGGGGGCGGGACTGGGCCCTGGTAGGGGGCGGGACTGGGCCCTGGTAGGGGGCGGGACTGGGTCCTGGTAGGGGGCGGGGACTGGGCCCTGGTAGGGGGCGGGACTGGGTCCTGGTAGGGGGCGGGACTGGGCCCTGGTAGGGGGCGGGACTGGGCCCTGGTAGGGGGCGGGACTGGGCCCTGGTAGGGGGGCGGGACTGGGCCCTGGTAGGGGGGCGGGACTGGGCCCTGGTAGGGGGCGGGACTGGGCCCTGGTAGGGGGCGGGACTGGGCCCTGGTAGAGGGCGGGACTGGGCCCTGGTAGGGGGCGGGACTGGGCCCTGGTAGGGGGCGGGACTGGGCCCTGGTAGGGGGCGGGACTGGGCCCTGGTAGGGGGCGGGACTGGGCCCTGGTAGGGGGCGGGACTGGGCCCTGGTAGGGGGCGGGACTGGGCCCTGGTAGAGGGCGGGACCGCGACGCTCTATAACAGTGGTTCCCACACTTTTTCATGTCAAGGACCCCCGAATTGACACTAATGAACCCTGTGGACCCCCATTTGAAAAGATATGCCAGGGACCCCAATAAGAGAAGATTTTTATGGCTCTAGCAGTGATTCTCAACCCGTTTAATTTCAAGGACCCCCAGTTTGACATGCATTAGTCTACGGACCCCCATTTAATGGCATTTCTATCTCTGGGACTCCCCAATTTATATTGTAAAATCAATGCTAATTTAACTATGAGAGTGTACAAATAACGGGTCCATTTGGTTCCATTGGTACGCTCTCAGAGTTACAGACCCATAAGGGTCCATTTGGTTCCATTGGTACGCTCTCAGAGTTACAGACCCATAAGGGTCCATTTGGTTCCATTGGTACGCTCTCAGAGTTACAGACCCATAAGGGTCCATTTGGTTCCATTGGTACGCTCTCAGAGTTACAGACCCATAAGGGTCCATTTGGTTCCATTGGTACGCTCTCAGAGTTACAGACCCATAAGGGTCCATTTGGTTCCATTGGTACGCTCTCAGAGTTACAGACCCATAAGGGTCCATTTGGTTCCATTGGTACGCTCTCAGAGTTACAGACCCATAAGGGTCCATTTGGTTCCATTGGTACGCTCTCAGAGTTACAGACCCATAAGGGTCCATTTGGTTCCATTGGTACGCTCTCAGAGTTACAGACCCATAAGGGTCCATTTGGTTCCATTGGTACGCTCTCAGAGTTACAGACCCATAAGGGTCCATTTGGTTCCATTGGTACGCTCTCAGAGTTACAGACCCATAAGGGTCCATTTGGTTCCATTGGTACGCTCTCAGAGTTACAGACCCATAAGGGTCCATTTGGTTCCATTGGTACGCTCTCAGAGTTACAGACCCATAAGGGTCCATTTGGTTCCATTGGTACGCTCTCAGAGTTACAGACCCATAAGGGTCCATTTGGTTCCATTGGTACGCTCTCAGAGTTACAGACCCATAAGGGTCCATTTGGTTCCATTGGTACGCTCTCAGAGTTACAGACCCATAAGGGTCCATTTGGTTCCATTGGTACGCTCTCAGAGTTACAGACCCATAAGGGTCCATTTGGTTCCATTGGTACGCTCTCAGAGTTACAGACCCATAAGGGTCCATTTGGTTCCATTGGTACGCTCTCAGAGTTACAGACCCATAAGGGTCCATTTGGTTCCATTGGTACGCTCTCAGAGTTACAGACCCATAAGGGTCCATTTGGTTCCATTGGTACGC
>NW_027637663.1:49372-76872 GCF_951216825.1 Electrona antarctica
GTTTAGAGCACTTTTCTTTTGACATACAGTAACATAGCAGGTCATACCGTTCACTGCCCTCAGATTGGTCAGGTCATACCGTTCACTGCCCTCAGATTGGTCAGGTCATACCGTTCACTGCCCTCAGATTGGCTGGAAGATGAATGAGCTGTATGTGTGACAGAGGTTCTGATACTGGACTCAGAACTCACTCTGAAAATACGACAAGAGTCTACGAGATATTTGCTCACGCATTATAGACGAGAATAGTAGATTAGTAACGTTCGTGTTTGTGACTGGCTGTGGTGTGGTTCATGGACAGGCGCTGTGGCTAGTTCCCTGGTCAAACAGAAACTCCAGGAAGTGATTCTTAAGAAGCAGAAACAGGCGGCGCTGGAGAGGACCAACTCCAACCCGCTCTCACCTCCTGTAGCGTACAGGTAACATACACACACACACACACACACACACAGACACACAGACACCTCCTGTAGCTTACAGGTAACATACACACAGACACACAGACACCTCCTGTAGCTTACAGGTAACAGACACACAGACACATGTAGCTTACAGGTAACATACACACAGACACATGCACGCACGCACACACAGACACATGTAGCTTACATGTAGCTTACATGCACGCACGCACACACACACAGACACATGCACGCACGCACACACAGACACATGCACGCACGCACGCAATCAGGGGCGGCCTTAGGAATCTGGAGGCCCGTTTCAAGACCAAATATGAGGCCCCCATATACCTATGACATAATTATTCTGTTGATACAGCCGTATTGATACAAATAGTTTGACTGTTCAATATCACACACAGCCTTTACTCTGGACAATTAGCAACAACAACAACACCTCTCCTCATCCTGTCGTCTCTTCACAATTAAAGTGTCTCCCCTTTACCTCCCAATGCTGCACATTTTACCCTGCAGGTTATTAACATAAAATAGGTGTAACTTAACATTGTGGGAGAGAGCAAGGCAGTGAGTGAGCGAGATAGAGAGAGAGAGGGCCAAGAGTGGCGGGGGTTGACTGACGCCTGACGTTCAGTTCGAGCTTGGAGGCCCCCCTGAGGGTGCAGGCCTGTTTCAATTGAAACTGGTGAAACATATATAGCTAAGGCCTCCTATGCACGCAATACAGGTTCTAGAAGGAATGGGTCATAGTCTGTGGTCATGGTCACTTCTCCATGTTCTAGAAGGAATGGGTCATAGTCTGTGGTCATGGTCACTTCTCCAATGGAGTTTAGAGACCCACGTCATACTTGCAGATACAGGAAATTGATTTAGGAGTCTTGGTTTTCCCCTCTTAGAGTACACTGTAATGTAAACAGCACAGCTGCAGCTAATACGTTTAATAATTGGTTAGATTTAGGCGTGTCAATGTGCAAGCATTGACCAGTGGCACGTACACCCATGGCTCTTGGCACACCCAACTCACCCCATTATTGATTTTATTAGCTGCAGCTGCAGTGCTTACCTTTTAAATCTGCCGTATTTTATAAACTGAGAAAACTACAACATCAACAAAATCAGCGTCGGGTTTCATACATACTCTAAGCCTTTATTTGATAGTGTGAGTGAAATATATACCGTATTTTGCGGAGAGAGAGTTGCGTAATCACAGCAAATGGTCTGGCCGGCCGCCAGAGTTGTACCAGGGACCCACTGATGGTATGTGGTATGCACCCTATAACCACTTGGCTATACGGTCACCCAGATCATTCGCAGTTCAACAGCGTCACAGTACTTTGCTGTATTGTTGCAGCATTCTCATGTTGTGTGTCATGTATGTATCAGTCACATCATATTTGTTCCCCATATGTTTGTGGCTAAGCAGTCCAAACACAAACACTAATGCAATACAGGACTCAAGCATTTCAAGAAGTGTGTAGTAGTTCCTTGGTAGGTAAAAGGTTTCTGAAGTTCCTTGAACCTTATGGTCAAAAGGGGAAGAGACACTCAGACGACACACACGTGTGTTTGTAGAGCAAATCTGCTGTTTTACTGTGTTTTATTTTTTGTGTTTTTATGTCAAGCAAGAGACCAAATTAATTTCCCCATGTTGGATGATAAAGTTGATTACACAATTGACTGTACCTCATTTACATCAATCAATCAATCAATCACAATGTGTGTGTGTGTGTGTGTGTGTGTGTGCATGTGTGCATGTGCGCGCGTGTGTGTGTGTGTGTGTGTGTGTGTGTGTGTGTGTGTGTGTGTGTGTGTGTGTGTGTGTGTCTGTGTGTGTGTGTGTGTGTGTGTGTGTGTGTGTGTGTGTGTGTCTGTGTGTGTGTGTGTGTGTGTGTGTGTGTGTGTGTGTGTGTGTGTGTGTGTGTGTGTGTCTGTGTCTGTGTGTGTGTGTGTGTGTGTGTGTGTGTGTGTGTGTGTTCCTGCAGAGAGCTGGCTCCAGACCCCAGTGTCTCCTCTCAGGGGGTGTCGTCCCCTCCTCCCTCGTCCAACGACGGCTGTGATGAGAGCCCCCTACGGCGGGCAGGTACGGGTCTGGGACACAGAAACATGTTATATTATACAACAGGTCGTTTCGAGGAAGCAATCTGATTGGTTGAAACGGCTTCTAGCCGTGGGTTAAACCAGCACCATTCACCACCTAATCAAAACCAAGAATTCAGCTGCTCTGTTTTCCCAGAGCGCTAGCAAACTCGGTGGCTAGGCTAGCTAGTTTCTTGGGACATTTGTGGTCATAGTGACTACATCTGTATATTTTTTCAACGATTTTCTTAGTTTTAAGGGTAACTGTTGTATAATTGCAATATTATACTTGAGGGTGTGGTTTAACGTGATTATTGCCACGACAGTGATGCGGTAAGGAACGAGACAAAGTCGAGTTCCGCAAGCATCACTGAAGTTAAACCACACCCTCTTGTGTAATATTGCTTAAGTCAGTCAGACATTGGTGACAGTAACATGTTATAGTCAGTCACACACTGGTGACAGTAACATGTTATAGTCAGTCACACACTGGTGACAGTAACATGTTATAGTCAGTCACACACTGGTGACAGTAACATGTTATAGTCAGTCACACACTGGTGACAGTAACATGTTATAGTCAGTCACACACTGGTGACAGTAACATGTTATAGTCAGTCACACACTGGTGACAGTAACATGTTATAGTCAGTCACACACTGGTGACAGTAACATGTTATAGTCAGTCACACACTGGTGACAGTAACATGTTATAGTCAGTCACACGCTGGTGACAGTAACATGTTATAGTCAGTCACACACTGGTGACAGTAACATGTTATAGTCAGTCACACGCTGGTGACAGTAACATGTTATAGTCAGTCACACACTGGTGACAGTAACATGTTATGTTATAGTCAGTCACACGCTGGTGACAGTAACATGTTATAGTCAGTCACACGCTGGTGACAGTAACATGTTATAGTCAGTCACACACTGGTGACAGTAACATGTTATAGTCAGTCACACACTGGTGACAGTAACATGTTATGTTATAGTCAGTCACACGCTGGTGACAGTAACATGTTATAGTCAGTCACACGCTGGTGACAGTAACATGTTATAGTCAGTCACACGCTGGTGACAGTAACATGTTATAGTCAGTCACACACTGGTGACAGTAACATGTTATAGTCAGTCACACACTGGTGACAGTAACATGTTATAGTCAGTCACACATTGGTGACAGTAACATGTTATAGTCAGTCACACACTGGTGACAGTAATATGTTATAGTCAGTCAGACATTGGTGACAGTAACATGTTATAGTCAGTCACACACCGGTGACAGTAACATGTTATAGTCAGTCACACACCGGTGACAGTAACATGTTATAGTCAGTCACACACCGGTGACAGTAACATGTTATAGTCAGTCACACACTGGTGACAGTAACATGTTATAGTCAGTCACACACTGGTGACAGTAACATGTTATAGTCAGTCACACGCTGGTGACAGTAACATGTTATAGTCAGTCACACACTGGTGACAGTAACATGTTATAGTCAGTCACACACTGGTGACAGTAACATGTTATAGTCAGTCACACACTGGTGACAGTAACATGTTATAGTCAGTCACACACTGGTGACAGTAACATGTTATAGTCAGTCACACACTGGTGACAGTAACATGTTATAGTCAGTCACACACTGGTGACAGTAACATGTTATAGTCAGTCACACACTGGTGACATAATGCTGTCTATACTGAAATCACATGTCTCACACGAAATGCAAATGGATGAATGTTTCACTTCCTGGTCATATTTACATGCACACACACACACACACAATCCTTGGTATTCATTTAACTCAGAAGAGTATGCAAAAATATGGTTCCATTCGTACACTCTCCGGAGTTAGATTTAACACCAAGGATTGAACATTTAACATGGTCTTTGATAAATCCGTTTTTTTTGCCCACACAATATGATTTCACAAAGTCTTGTGACTACCAGGATTCTTTGAGAGATTATATTGATCTTAATCCAGTCGCCAGACTGGTTTGTCGTGGACCAATAGTAACACAACACTACACACAGTGCCGTTGTAAAGTGCTACTAATATACTAACCCATTCAGGCCTGACGTCGAAATTAAAAAAAAAAGTTTTCTAAATCATGACAATTTTCGGAAAGATTTGAGGCACATTTTAACGATTTTTCAAAAATAGCAGACCTACAAGTTCATAGCGCGCCACTCGGTGGCGCGCTATGAGCTTGTAGATCTGCTATTTTTCAATAGCTACATTATAACATAATGTTTAAAACACCAAAGGGGGTTCCCGCCCAAAATGGGCTAATCTCACAGTTCAAACCGGAACACTCGGCTCACAGAAACACGTCAGTATGTGTGACTGCAGTTGGATTTTCCTCAGTGGCTTTGCATCGTTTTAAACCAGGCTAAAGGGTCAATTGAATCAGTAAATGATGGTTCAGTGGTTCAGCTCACATAGAACTAGTGGTGCCAGGCTCAACAGACCCCAGGACAACTGCAGCTATACTGGGCCACATCCATCCACTTAACCCATTCTGACCTGAGATCAGATTCTAAAAATGTCTTCTACATCCTGACAGTTTTCTGAAAAAGCCATGTTTCTATGTCAGTCGTTCTTTGATTTTTCAAAAATAGCAGACCTACAAGCTCGTAGCGCGCCACTCGGTGGTAGATCTGCTATTTTTCAATAGCTAAAGCATAACATAATGCTAACACCAAAAGGGGTTCCCGCCCAAAATGGGTTAATAACCGGCGATTGTGAGTTCGACCCAACAAGTGAATAAAAAAAGCCCGGGCCTTGTGGGGATTCCCTGTTGAATCATTTTGCGGTAGCTGCTTCTCGGAGACCAGAGTCCTGTCGAATCCTGTAACTACACTGACTCATCACTGTTTCCCCATTGTGTTTTTTGTAGCATCGTCATTACTGAGTCACTGTTGCCATTGTGTGTGTTTGCAGCATCGGAGCCCAATCTGAAAGTGAAGCACAAGCTGAAGAAACACCTCAACACCCGCAAGAGCCCGCTCACCCGCAAGGAAAGCGCCCCGACGTGTGTCAAGCACAGAGTACCTGACGCACTAGGTAACCCCCCCCCCCGCCCTCCCACACACACACACTAGGTAACCCCCCCCCCCCCTCCCACACACACACAAACATCCATATTATCCGTATAGTATGGCGCTGATGTATCATGACACACCAAGGGCTCCATTTTCGTCATCGATAAACCCCTTATCCCTAAACTTCTTTGCCTTTTTTTTTTTACTATTTTGCAAAACATATTTCAATAGTTAAAATGGCCAGTCTACAAGCTCACAGCGTGTCAATGTAGATTGGCTAGTTGAACTATTTTTTTCAAAATAGTAAAAAAAAAGGCAAAGAAGTTTAGCGATAAGGGGTTTAGCGGTGACGAAAATGGAGCCCCAAGCCTCTTTCTACAGAGTCAAACTTTATACTTGATAGTTTTATACTTTCACACTCAGGATGTTACTGTTGCACCAGCACATCACACTGAAATATATGATGTTACTGTGCACCAGCAGCACATCACACTGAAATATATGATGTTACTGTGCACCAGCAGCACATCACACTGAAATATATGATGTTACTGTGCATCACCAGCACATCACACTGAAATATATGATGTTACTGTGCATCACCAGCACATCACACTGAAATATATGATGTTACTGTGCATCACCAGCACATCACACTGAAATATATGATGTTACTGTGCATCACCAGCACATCACACTGGAATATATGATGTTACTGTGCACCAGCACATCACACTGGAATATATGATGTTACTGTTGCACCAGCACATCACACTGAAATATATGATGTTACTGTTGCACCAGCAGCACATCACTGAAATATATGATGTTACTGTTGCACCAGCACATCACACTGAAATATATGATGTTACTGTTGCACCAGCAGCACATCACACTGAAATATATGATGTTACTGTTGCACCAGCACATCACACTGAAATATATGATGTTACTGTTGCACCAGCAGCACATCACACTGACATATATGATGTTACTGTGCACCAGCACATCACACTGGAATATATGATGTTACTGTGCACCAGCAGCACATCACTGAAATATATGATGTTACTGTTGCACCAGCAGCACATCACACTGACATATATGATGTTACTGTGCACCAGCACATCACACTGACATATATGATGTTACTGTGCACCAGCACATCACACTGAAATATATGATGTTACTGTTGCACCAGCACATCACACTGAAATATATGATGTTACTGTTGCACCAGCACATCACACTGAAATATATGATGTTACTGTTGCACCAGCAGCACATCACACTGAAATATATGATGTTACTGTTGCACCAGCACATCACACTGAAATATATGATGTTACTGTTGCACCAGCAGCACATCACACTGACATATATGATGTTACTGTTGCACCAGCACATCACACTGAAATATATGATGTTACTGTTGCACCAGCACATCACACTGGAATATATGATGTTACTGTTGCACCAGCACATCACACTGACATATATGATGTTACTGTGCACCAGCACATCACACTGGAATATATGATGTTACTGTGCACCAGCAGCACATCACACTGAAATATATGATGTTACTGTTGCACCAGCACATCACACTGACATATATGATGTTACTGTGCACCAGCAGCACATCACACTGGAATATATGATGTTACTGTGCACCAGCAGCACATCACACTGGAATATATGATGTTACTGTTGCACCAGCACATCACACTGACATATATGATGTTACTGTGCACCAGCAGCACATCACTGAAATATATGATGTTACTGTTGCACCAGCACATCACACTGACATATATGATGTTACTGTTGCACCAGCAGCACATCACTGAAATATATGATGTTACTGTTGCACCAGCACATCACACTGAAATATATGATGTTACTGTTGCACCAGCAGCACATCACACTGACATATATGATGTTACTGTGCACCAGCACATCACACTGAAATATATGATGTTACTGTGCACCAGCAGCACATCACTGAAATATATGATGTTACTGTTGCACCAGCAGCACATCACACTGAAATATATGATGTTACTGTTGCACCAGCACATCACACTGAAATATATGATGTTACTGTTGCACCAGCAGCACATCACACTGACATATATGATGTTACTGTGCACCAGCACATCACACTGAAATATATGATGTTACTGTGCACCAGCAGCACATCACTGAAATATATGATGTTACTGTTGCACCAGCAGCACATCACACTGAAATATATGATGTTACTGTTGCACCAGCACATCACACTGAAATATATGATGTTACTGTTGCACCAGCAGCACATCACTGAAATATATGATGTTACTGTTGCACCAGCAGCACATCACACTGAAATATATGATGTTACTGTTGCACCAGCACATCACACTGAAATATATGATGTTACTGTTGCACCAGCAGCACATCACACTGAAATATATGATGTTACTGTTGCACCAGCACATCACACTGAAATATATGATGTTACTGTTGCACCAGCAGCACATCACACTGACATATATGATGTTACTGTGCACCAGCACATCACACTGAAATATATGATGTTACTGTGCACCAGCAGCACATCACTGAAATATATGATGTTACTGTTGCACCAGCAGCACATCACACTGAAATATATGATGTTACTGTGCACCAGCAGCACATCACTGAAATATATGATGTTACTGTTGCACCAGCACATCACACTGAAATATATGATGTTACTGTTGCACCACCACATCACACTGAAATATATGATGTTACTGTTGCACCAGCACATCACACTGAAATATATGATGTTACTGTTGCACCAGCACATCACACTGAAATATATGATGTTACTGTTGCACCAGCAGCACATCACACTGAAATATATGATGTTACTGTTGCACCAGCACATCACACTGAAATATATGATGTTACTGTTGCACCAGCAGCACATCACACTGACATATATGATGTTACTGTGCACCAGCACATCACACTGGAATATATGATGTTACTGTGCACCAGCAGCACATCACTGAAATATATGATGTTACTGTTGCACCAGCACATCACACTGACATATATGATGTTACTGTTGCACCAGCAGCACATCACTGAAATATATGATGTTACTGTTGCACCAGCACATCACACTGAAATATATGATGTTACTGTTGCACCAGCAGCACATCACACTGACATATATGATGTTACTGTGCACCAGCACATCACACTGAAATATATGATGTTACTGTGCACCAGCAGCACATCACTGAAATATATGATGTTACTGTTGCACCAGCAGCACATCACACTGAAATATATGATGTTACTGTTGCACCAGCACATCACACTGAAATATATGATGTTACTGTTGCACCAGCAGCACATCACACTGACATATATGATGTTACTGTGCACCAGCACATCACACTGAAATATATGATGTTACTGTGCACCAGCAGCACATCACTGAAATATATGATGTTACTGTTGCACCAGCAGCACATCACACTGAAATATATGATGTTACTGTTGCACCAGCACATCACACTGAAATATATGATGTTACTGTTGCACCAGCAGCACATCACACTGAAATATATGATGTTACTGTTGCACCAGCACATCACACTGAAATATATGATGTTACTGTTGCACCAGCAGCACATCACACTGACATATATGATGTTACTGTGCACCAGCACATCACACTGAAATATATGATGTTACTGTGCACCAGCAGCACATCACTGAAATATATGATGTTACTGTTGCACCAGCAGCACATCACACTGAAATATATGATGTTACTGTGCACCAGCAGCACATCACTGAAATATATGATGTTACTGTTGCACCAGCACATCACACTGAAATATATGATGTTACTGTTGCACCAGCACATCACACTGAAATATATGTTCAATGTTTAATATGTTGTCTAATGTGATCAGATCGGACTTTTCTGTTTGGATGTACAGTACGGGGCTTTCAAGGCCAGAAAGTAGTTATTTTTGCCACTCAGTAGGCGTTAGGGCATTAAGCAACTAGTCGACTAGTTTACTAGTCGACTAGTAAATCTACTAGTCGACCTTGACTAGTTGACTAGTTGATAAGAAAATATTTTTTTTCCCTGATTTTGTAGGCCTCAAGATCAGGTAGATTATAGTTAAAGTCACCAATGTACACAGTTTTTAAATGTACAAATATTTATTTCCAAAAAAATAAAATAATAATAGGTAGTTAAACAACTAGTCGACTAGTAAACTAGGCAACTAGTCAACTAGTAGAAATGACTAGAAGTGAATGCACTAGTAGGCGTTCCCGCATAACTCCGGGTATGATAATGATGTCACGTCGTGCATACACTCTAGTATACTTAGTTGAGCGGAGAGTGGAGTCCCCCAGGGGTCAATACTAGGATAGTATGGTTCAATGTGACTGTGTGTGTTTTCTCCTCAGACTCATCTCCCAGTAGCAGCAGTACCCCAGTCTCTGGCTGTAGTTCACCTAATGACAGTCTGCCCAACGAGAATGGTCTACTGCCATCTGCTGGTGGCCTCTCGCATGAGGTTAGCACGCGCACGCACGCACGCACGCACGCACGCACGCACGCACGCACGCACGCACGCACGCACGCACGCACGCACGCACGCACGCACGCACGCACGCACGCACGCACGCACGCACGCACGCACACACACACACACACAGTGAGGGGGTTGGAGCCATGGCGGCGATGAGAACGGTGTGAACATTCATTGGCGGCAGTAATGACATGTTTATATCCAACGACACAGGAGCACAGGGACATCCAGGGTTCATGTACTATTCATTTAATCACCACAACACCTGTCTGTCTGTCTGTCTGTCTGTCTGTCTGTCTGTCTGCCTGTCTGCCTGTCTGTCTGTCGCTGAATAACCAGAAACACCCTGTTATACAAACTTTCATACGTACACTGGAGCTGAAAGTATTATTGAGAATGAACTATGTTAAAGTTCAGTTAGACACTTTCATTATAGGAATAACCATTTATTGGCAATGCTATTGGCGACCTGAACTATCGCTGCGATCGATACATTTGACATTGTCGATGTCATGTGGAAAACGTCTATGTCCAAAATAGCTACTTTTCCTGAAATGGAAATAAGATCCTGTATTCCGATGTATCCAGTGTAGTTAAAGGACCACTTCACCACTTTTCTTCATATAATAGGTCCTCACTAATAATCATGATAAAATGGCACGATTTTTTTCTACTCAGTCTGTGTCTCATAGGAGGGCTGTGGGCAGTTTAGAAACCGTCTTCCAGTGACATCATCATTAGGCAGATTATTTTTTAAACAAATGTTTAGATTTTCATTATCGTGAGAATGATCGCTTCCATTTTCGCATTGCAACTTTTCAGGACTAGAAAGCCTGCAGTTTTTATTAGCTTGTATTCCCCATCGATGATGTCACTGGAAGACGGTTTCTGAACTGCCCACAGCCCTCCTATGAGACACAGACCGAGTAGAAAACAAATTGTGCCGTTTTTTCATGATTATTAGTGAGGACCTATTATATAAAGATAGGTTGAAAAGTGGTGAAGTGGTCCTTTAATATTATTATTAGGAAACACTTGAATGCACCCATCACATTACAATGTTGCAAACCATATGATGAGTCAGGGAAATGATGACATACAGAATGGTTGAATGCTGTCTCCATCATGGCCCATAGCACTTATCCTACCCCCTTAGATAGCACTTTTTAGACTTAGATAGCATTTGAAACAGACTTATAGCATGTCATGTAGACAGCACAATAATTGCATTGTATGTAGTCATAGCACATCATAGTACATATGTATAGCATAGTATAGTATATATGTATAGTTAATATGTATAGTGTCATTATATAGATATGTTCTAGTTACGTTCTTAGCTTACGCATGTTTCTTGATAAATGCATTTTATATATGTGATGTATTCCCATACTTTTGTTCTTGCCTAATGTAAATCGCTCTGGATTAAGAGCGTCTGCTAAATGCCTAAATTGTAATTGTAATTTGTAAATTGTCTATCACACCTTTAAATTCTCTCTGTTTGGTGTTTCTAGGCCCAGAGGCTTTTACTGCAGGATGGCTCTCTTGCTAACTTCACCATCCACAGTACGTCCACGCTGCCAACCATCACCCTGGGACTGCCAGCCAACGCCAGGGTAAATACAACCATGTACATATATGTTATTATAATGCAGTATATCCTCCAAAACATGGCTTAGATATGGAAGCCAATTTCCACCATACATGAAACAGACTTGAAAAGGCTGTGTGGCTTTCATATCTTGCAATTGGAATTCCCAGTTAACCCATTTTGTTATACTTGCATTATCTTATACTTTAGCTATTGAAAAATAGCAGATCTACAAGCTCATAGCGCGCCACCAAGTGGCGCGCTATGAGCTTGTAGATCTGCTATTTTTGAAAAGTCGAAGAACCACTGACATAGAAACATAGCTTTTTCAGAAAACTGTCAGGATGTAGAAGACATTTTTAGAATCTGATCTCAGGTCTAAATGGGTTAGGTTGAAAGGTTGAAATTCCAGGAAAATAAATGTGAATCCTGAAATATAGTAACAATTTGTTAGATTTTCTTCGTTCTTTTCAATATTATGTTGGAATTGCAAGACATTTTTGATTGATTGATTGATTGATTGATTGATTGATTGATTGGTTCGTTAGTTTGTTCGTTGATTGAATAGTTTATTAACATTTTGCATGGACAAGCACAGGGAAGTACAGTAAAATACAAGGTCTGCTAAAATGATTTATCCAGGAAAGCATACAGTATGGCTCGTTTCCATTGGGGTCCTTTTGTATTCAATTATGTACAGTATAGTCATTGGTGGAAATGTGTGCCCTAATGGGTCACAGAATTGTTGAGGGGTTGCTCTATGGGACATACTACTACTACTACTACTGTAAAAAAGAATATATATATAATATATATATTAGTTTTTAAATGGCTTTACATCTTTTTAATGTGGCTGTTGTTTAACCCATTTTGACCTGAGATCAGATTCTAAAAATGTCTTCTACATCCTGACAGTTTTCTGAAAAAGCTATGTTTCTATGTCAGTCGTTCTTCGATTTTTCAAAAATAGCAGATCTGCTATTTTTCAATAGCTAAAGCATAACATAATGCTAACACCAAAAGGGGTTCCCGGCTCCCGCCCAGAATTGGGTTAAATGTGACAAGCACCATGATTTACGCAGAACGGTATTTTGCTCCCTTGTATGCCTAGTGTGTATGCTGTGTAGTATTTGTAGTATCTGCTAATAAAGGTATTTGTACACATTGTCCTCCTCTCTGAAGGTGGCTCAGGTACCTTCCTCCATGTTCCTCCCCCTGGGGAGGGATGAGCAGAGCGGCCACTTCCAATCCGTTATCATCCTGGAGCCCTCTGGACTGGTGCACACACCACTGCTCACTGGTGAGGCACGCACGCACGCACGCACGCACGCACGCACGCACGCACGCACGCACGCACGCACGCACGCACGCACGCACGCACGCACGCACGCACGCACGCACGCACGCACGCACGCACGCACGCACGCACGCACACACGCACACACACACACACGCACACACGCACACACGCAGTGGTGAAGAAGTATTCACATTTTTTACTTAGGTAAAAGTATCAATACCACAATGTTGGCATCAAAAATATACAGTACTTAAAGTACTAAAAGTAAATGTACTCGTTAGGCACAATGTCCAATTTAAAGTAACAGATCTGCAATCTCACAATGCGTTGCAACGCGACATATTGTGAGCTTGTAGATCAGCTATTTGCAAATAGTCGAAGTTTATTGTGTGTTTTGTAATAACAATCAAAATCTGTAACTAGTAACTAAACTAATGTGGAACGCCCTACCAACAGTCATTAAGACATGCAAATCCCTTGACTCCTTCAAAACCGCTCTCAAAGGGCACCTACGGATGGCTGCAATTCGAAACTGGCCCCCGTAAAATCTGAATCCCCCCCAACCGCCCCCCCTTTTCCCCCCTCACTGTATATGTTTATTTTCCCTTTTTACCTCCTTTATGATGAATTCCTGTTCTGTTCTTTGACTATATAGAAGTGTCTATTTGTACGTCTCTAAATGTTTTGATGAATTGAACAAGGTGGACCCTCTTGTAAACAAGTGCAATGCTTTATTGGGTCGTCCACTCACAGTTAACAGTCTTTGTATTGAGTTGTGCTTGAAATGTACTGTAATTCTGCAAACTGTTAATAAATATTTCAATCAATCAATCTATCAAAAAAACGTTTTCAAATAATTGTAGTGGTGTAAAAGAACAATATTTTAAGTAAAAGTATTGGAAAGTACTCCGGTAATGTAGAAAGTCCTCATCATTGTACCTAAATTCAGTACTTATTGAGTACATGCACTTAAATACTTTACACCATACTGTATATACACATATAAGCCAGATGCAACATGTTAGATTACGGCCAGCCTTGCCTCATCAGTTAAAGACTGCCCTTGTCCATCTCCAGTGTTATAGCACCACCTAGTGGTCATAATACGACCCACTGAGAAATGGACGTCCCTATATGACTTTTAAACCCTGAAGTTGCGTTTGCAATAAGTTCCCTCGCATCCCTCAATGTTTTTTTTTCCTTTACCAATTTAATGTTTTGTTTTATGTGAGGAATTATGCCTGTTAATGTCTCCATGTAATAATAATAATAATAATAATAAAACTTTATTTGTATAGCACCTTTCATGACATGAAATGCAGCTCAAAGTGCTTTACAGAGCAATGGAGGGAAAAAAAGAAAGAAAAGCAAGGCATAAACATAAAAAAAAAATTAAAAGATCAATTCAAAGCAAGGGTGTAGAAGTGAGTCTTGAGCTGCGCTTTAAAAATGTCTACAGAGGCTGCCTGTCGAAGGTACAGTGGGAGTTTGTTCCACGCCGTCGGCCCGTAGAAGCAAAACGCTGCTTCCTCGTATTTTTTAGTTGCCATTTTTTTAGGCAAAGCGAGCAGGCCCGCAGTGGAAGACCTTAGGGGGCGGTTTGGGACATATTTAGGCAGGCAGTCATGTAGGTAGGAAGGTGCGAGACCATTGAGAGCTTTATAAACAAGTAAAATAATTTTAAAATCAATCCTAAAAACAACCGGAAGCTAGTGCAGTGAAGCCAAAACTGGAGTAAATTATGTTCTCTCATCTTAGTTCTAGTTAAAACTCTGGCTGCTGCATTTTGGACTCTGGCTGCTGCATGTAGTTGTTGCATTTTAAAATATAATATATTTTGCCTGTGTGGCTCAAAAGTCTCTGTGTCTCTATGTCTCTCTCTCTCTCTCTCTCTCCCCCCCCCCCTCATAGTTCCAGGTCTGGGCACTGTTCCGCTGCAGTTCGCCCCCCAGATGGACCGTCTGGCTCCGGGCTCCGGCCATCCACACAAGCCCCTGAGTCGGACGCGCTCGGAGCCCCTCCCCCAGAGCCCCCGGCCGCTGCACGCCCACCTGCTGCAGCAGCAGCACAGCAACGCCCAGCTGCTGGAGAGACTCAAGCTACAGACGCACCTGGGCAAGGTGAGGAGGATTGATTGATTGATTGATTCATTCATTCAAAAAATTACCATAGCCGTCATCACAAATGTGATGAGGTCACAGTGGCTATGGCCAAATGTAGCCCAATTATGAGATACAAAATCAACTGAGTTTGTTTTTTTTGCAATTAGTTTGAGGTCAAATGACATTATTATTACTGGACTAGTAGTCACATAAGTAGAGAACACTGTAGCGCTTCAAAGACACTAGCATCAAACTGAGCATCTGTCTAAACATACTACTGTATCTAAATAAAGTTCTTCACATTTGTGGTCTAGAAAAAACAACTCTAACTCCCCTCCAATGTGTAAATCTTAACCAACTCCAAAGTAACCAACGTACATCTGCAGACAGAGTGAACTGTAGCATCTGTATGGAAAAGGTGACAAGAAGGCATACAAAGAGAGAGGAGTGTATCTCTCACTGAACTTGGGATCCAAAAACGACATGGAAGCGCTGTGTGATTCTGTACAATTCAATATCGCCCAGCCCTAGGTTTTTATGTCTTGTGTGTGTGTGTGTGTGTGTGTGTGTGTGTGTGTGTGTGTGTGTGTGTGTGTGTGTGTGTGTGTGTGTGTGTGTGTGTGTGTGTGCGCGCCTGTGCGTGCGTGCGACTGTGCGCGTGTGCATGCGTGCATGCAGACCTGTGTGTGTGCATGTGTGCATGCAGGATTTTTGCCTAAAATGTGTGTGTTTATTGTTTATGTATTTATTGTATTTGTGCTGTGCTGTGTGTGTGTGTGTGTGTGTGTGTGTGTGTGTGTGTGTGTGTGTATGTATGTGTGTGTGTGTGTGTGTGTGTACGTGTGTGTGTGTGTGTGTGTGTGTGTGTGTGTGTGTGTGTGTGTGTGTGTGTGTGTGTGTGTATGTATGTGTGTGTGTGTGTGTGTGTGTATGTGTGTGTGTGTGTGTGTGTGTGTGTGTGTGTGTGTGTGTGTGTGTGTGTGTGTGTGTGTGTGTGTGTGTGTGTGTGTGTGTGTGTGTGTGTGTGTGTGTGTGTGTGTGTGTGTGTGTGTGTGTGTGTGTGTGTGTGTGTGTGTGTGTGTGTGTGTGTGTGTGTGTGTGTGTGTGTTTGTGTGTGTGTGTAGTTGATGTGTAAATCCAGTGAGAAGCCGCGCCTACGCCAGATCCCGTCAGAGGACATGGACTCGGAGGACGGGGGCCGGGCGTCGCCGGTGGAGTCGGCCTATCAGAGCCGTCCGAGGAGCGAGTCACTGAGAGAGGAGGAGCCGGCGTCCGGCGACGACCAGTCAGAGCCAATCAACCTGCAGCACGCACTCATCCTCAACCAGGTAGGACACGTACGCACGTACGCACGCACGCACGTCGCACGCACGGGCGCACGCACGCACGCACGCACGCACAGGACAATAGACAATAACACATTAAAACCAGTCACAGCACAAAGTCTGTTGTTCAGTTAACAGTCCTATAGGGGGCAGTATTCAACTTTCTTCGACAGCTGCAACTGTCTCAAGCATGTATCTGCTTCTAATTAGACTTAGGCTAATATTGTTAACAAACCTTTAATCCAGCCATTGTAAATGTGATATGAATCAATATTAAGCTACTTGCACTAGTGGCGCATACGTTGGTAAAAGTCCGACATGCAACAGTCCGACACATGCGTTAGGACTCACCCGTGGCTTCCATGTGAGGTGCACCGCACACTGCCCATTCTCACCTACAATGTTACCACAGAAACTGTATTTGTTGTACTGTATATAGATGAGAGCTCATCTCAAGGTCTGTGACACTGACCCATAAATGAACACATGAACCCAACTGATGCACTCCCACCTCTCACACTCTGCGTCTGTCTCTCTGTCTCTCTGTCTCTCTCCATCCACAGTCGTTGCTATGGGAACAGCAGAAGCAGCTGCAGCAGCTGCGGCGTCAGACGGCCCAGATGGAGACGCTGGCGGTACCCATGATGCTCTGCATTGGTGCCGACGGCATCCACCGGCCTCTGTCCCGCACACAGTCGTCTCCCGCCTCCACCTCGCTCTCTCTGCCTGACAAGCCCCTGAACCTCGCCACGACAGAGAACGCCTGCAAACCGCGCTTTACTACCGGTCAGTCACACACAAATGAGTGTCGGGCTGCATGACAGGAATTATTACTACTATTCCAAATGTCCTTTGGGCTTTTCTGTTGAGTATAATTTGTCGTGTGTGTGTGTGTGTGTGTGTGTGTGTGTGTGTGTGTGTGTGTGTGTGTGTGTGTGTGTGTGTGTGTGTGTGTGTGTGTGTGTGTGTGTGTGTGTGTGTGTGTGTGTGTGCGCGTGTGCGCGTGCGTGCAGGTCTAGTGTATGATTCTCACATGCTGAAGCACCAGTGCACGTGTGGAGACAACAGCAGTCACCCAGAGCATGCTGGGAGAATACAGAGCATCTGGTCACGGCTACAGGAGAGAGGCCTGAAGGGACAGTGTGAGGTAGATACAACACACGTGCGCACACACACACACACACACACACACACACACACACACACACACACACACACACACACACACACACACACACATACACAATGTGACATTATAACAATTACATTTAGCCGATGCTCTTATCCAGAGCAACTTACAAGTGCGAGATGGGAGTAAGACAAGTAAAAGCAGAGCCCTAGTCAACACCCAGCAGGGTGTTACTGTAGTCACATAAGCAGAGATACGTAACAATGTGGTGCTTCAAACAAACCAGCATACCAGGTAAACACCACACCTAGCATCTGTCTAAAGTAAAGGGACATGCTGTCTAAATAACATTCTTAACCTTTGTGGTCAAGATCAAAACAACTGTATATATATATACTGTACAACAAGAACGTGTGTACAAGTAACCAGCATATATATCTGCACAGTAAACTAGCATTTATCAAAAACACTGCATGATTCTTACCATCTTAGGCCTGACTCACACCTTTACAACAGATTGATGTATCGCAATGCATTTCCAATGGGAGTCACATGGTTTGACACAACATTTTTGTTGTATGAGGGGGTGGGGGGCAGTCGAAACACAGCCGAAAGCCGTAGAACACAAATGTTGTGTCAAACCATGTGACTCCCATTGGAAATTCATTGGGGCGGCCATCACACTTACCCTTTGTTTACATCTAGCATGCAACAATGTTGTATACTAGATCGAAAGGTGTGGGTCAGGCCTTAGATGTTAATCAATGGTTTGCTGCATCAGGTTGTTCAGTACAACACAGTGAAAAACAGCCATTTAGGAGTCGCAGGCTCCCATGGAGTTCTGGCAGTGTCCCAAACCTTGGGCCATGTTTTCTCTGTGTGGCTGCGGAGGTCGTTATTCCTCGTAGCCTAACAGGTCCATGTGTTTACATTTAGGCTACTCTCTTTAGAGTTCAACGAACAACACACAGAATAACTACTCTTACTTACTCTTAGGCCTGACTCACACGTGCACAACAGATTGATGTATAGCTGTTGCATGAGACTTGTTTACTGATGCAAGCTCGCAATTCATTTCCAATGGGAGTCACATGGTTTGACACAACATTTTTGTTGTATGAGCTGGAGGGGGGGCAGTCGAAACACAGCCGAAAGCCGTACAACACAAATGTTGTGTCAAACCATGTGACTTCCATTGGAAATGCATTGGGGCGGCCATGACCCTTTGTTTACATCTAGCATGCATCAATGTTGTATGCTAGGTGGAAAGGTGTGAGTGAAACCTTACTCTTCCGCTTTCCTATACTTTCAGGTGTTACCAATGATACTAATTAAGTCTCTGTTCCATTTAGTGTACTGTGGTTTTCAAACTTTTTAATTTCAAGGACCCCCATTACTCTGAGAGTGTATACAAATGGAACCAAATGGACCCATAAGGGTCTGTTTGGTTCCATTTGTACACTCTCAGAGTTAAATTAACATTGATTTTACTACCCATTTTGGGCGGGAACCCCTTTTGGTGTTAGCATTATGTTATGCTTTAGCTAGCTATTGAAAAATAGCAGATCTACAAGCTCATATCGCGCCACCGAGTGGTGCGCTATGAGCTTGTAAGTCTGCTATTTTTGAAAAATCGAAGAACGACATAGAAACATAGCTTTTTCAGAAAACTGTCAGGATGTAGAAGACATTTTAAGGGGCCATTTAGAACCCACTCAAGGACACTTTGAGACCCACTGGTGTAGCAGAGGGTTAATTTCCACTTCCAGTGAACCAACATGCACAATAGAGCGTCGCAGTCCCGCCCCCTTTCATGACGACGCCAGGCCTAGTCCCGGCCCCTTTCATGACGACGCCAGGCCCAGTCCCGCCCCCTTTCATGACGACGCCAGGCCCAGTCCCGCCCCCTTTCATGACGACGCCAGGCACAGTCCCACCCCCTTTCATGACGACGCCAGGCCCAGTCCCGCCCCTTTCATGACGACGCCAGGCCCAGGAAATAGTTCCCAATGCATTTTTCCCATTTCAAAACGTATTTATTTAAAGACCTTATAAGCGTCGTACAAAGCCAACTGGAGTCGTGACAAATCATGACAACAAACTAAAAAATATTTTGGACCAAACAAATAATTACAAAGAAGAAAAACAACAAAAAAAGTGTGTGTAACCTGCCGTTTTCTTCTTCTTTCTAATTATTTGTTCAGCCCGAAAAATTGTGTTTGTTGTCATGATTTGTCACGACTGGAGTTGGCTTTGTCCGCGGCGTAAACGCCTTTAAATAAATACTTTCTGAAAAGTCTATGAGGAAAATGAACGGGGATTTATTTTCCGGGTCTCTCGAGGGGGCGGGACTGACTCTGAGCCTTTATTAGTATCATCGGTAACACCTGTGAAGGAAGTGGGGAAGGGGCCCAAAGTTCTTTCCAGAATGGCGTGTGAGCATAGTGCCTATATTCTGGGCTTCAGCGTGTGTGTGTTGTGTGTCCATGCAGAACTCTTCTCCCTTCTGGCCCCAAAACTGTGGAATGCACTCCCCGTTGCAATCAGAACTGCAGCATCACTCCCAATCTTCCGCCGTAGTCTGAAAACCCACCTTTTCAGACTCCATCATGGCCCGTAGCACTTACCCTACCCCCTTAGATAGCACTTTTTAGACTTAGATAGCATTTGAAACAGACTTATAGCATGTCATGTAGACAGCACAATAATTGCATTGTATGTAGTCATAGCATAGCATAGCATAGCATAGTATAGTATATATGTATAGTTTATATGTATAGTGTCATTATATAGATATGTTCTAGTTACGTTCTTACTTAGCTTACGCATGTTTCATGTTAAATGCATTTTATATATGTGATGTATTCCCATGCTTTTTTTCTTGCCTAATGTAAGTCGCTCTGGATTAAGAGCGTCTGCTAAATGCCTAAATGTTATTGTAAATTGTAAATTGCAGAGCATCAGAGGAAGGAAGGCCACGCTGGAGGAGCTGCAGTCGGTGCATACGGAACGCCACGTCCTGCTGTACGGCACCAACCCTCTCAACAGGCTCAAACTGGACAACCGCAAACTGGCCGGTACGTTCCTTTAATGTCCTCAAACTGGCCGGTACGTTCCTTTAATGCCATCAAACTGGCCGGTATGTTCCTTTAATGCCATCAAACTGGCCGGTACGTTCCTTTAATGTCATCAAACTGGCCGGTACGTTCCTTTAATGTCATCAAACTGGCCGGTACGTTCCTTTAATGTCATCAAACTGGCCGGTACGTTCGTTTAATGTCATCAAACTGGCCGGTACGTTCGTTTAATGTCATCAAACTGGCCGGTACGTTCGTTTAATGTCATCAAACTGGCCGGTACGTTCCTTTAATGTCATCAAACTGGCCGGTACGTTCCTTTAATGTCATCAAACTGGCCGGTACGTTCCTTTAATGTCATCAAACTGGCCGGTACGTTCCTTTAATGTCATCAAACTGGCCGGTACGTTCCTTTAATGCCCTCAAACTGGCCGGTACGTTCCTTTAATGTCATCAAACTGGCCGGTACGTTCCTTTAATGTCATCAAACTGGCCGGTACGTTCGTTTAATGTCATCAAACTGGCCGGTACGTTCCTTTAATGTCATCAAACTGGCCGGTACGTTCGTTTAATGCCCTCAAACTGGCCGGTACGTTCCTTTAATGCCATCAAACTGGCCGGTACGTTCCTTTAATGCCCTCAAACTGGCCGGTACGTTCCTTTAATGTCATCAAACTGGCCGGTACGTTCCTTTAATGTCATCAAACTGGCCGGTACGTTCGTTTAATGTCATCAAACTGGCCTGTACGTTCCTTTAATGTCATCAAACTGGCCGGTACGTTCGTTGAATGCCCTCAAACTGGCCGGTACGTTCCTTTAATGCCATCAAACTGGCCGGTACGTTCCTTTAATGTCATCAAACTGGCCGGTACGTTCCTTTAATGTCATCAAACTGGCCGGTACGTTCCTTTAATGTCATCAAACTGGCCGGTACGTTCCTTTAATGTCATCAAACTGGCCGGTACGTTCCTTTAATGCCATCAAACTGGCCGGTACGTTCCTTTAATGCCATCAAACTGGCCGGTACGTTCCTTTAATGTCATCAAACTGGCCGGTACGTTCCTTTAATGTCATCAAACTGGCCGGTACGTTCCTTTAATGCCCTCAAACTGGCCGGTACGTTCGTTTAATGCCCTCAAACTGGCCGGTACGTTCCTTTAATGCCATCAAACTGGCCGGTACGTTCCTTTAATGCCCTCAAACTGGCCGGTACGTTCCTTTAATGTCATCAAACTGGCCGGTACGTTCCTTTAATGCCATCAAACTGGCCGGTTTGTTCGTTTAATGCCCTCAAACTGGCCGGTACGTTCCTTTAATGCCATCAAACTGGCCGGTACGTTCCTTTAATGTCATCAAACTGGCCGGTACGTTCCTTTAATGTCATCAAACTGGCCGGTACGTTCCTTTAATGTCATCAAACTGGCCGGTACGTTCCTTTAATGTCATCAAACTGGCCGGTACGTTCCTTTAATGTCATCAAACTGGCCGGTACGTTCCTTTAATGTCATCAAACTGGCCGGTACGTTCCTTTAATGTCATCAAACTGGCCGGTACGTTCCTTTAATGCCATCAAACTGGCCGGTACGTTCCTTTAATGTCATCAAACTGGCCGGTACGTTCCTTTAATGCCCTCAAACTGGCCGGTACGTTCCTTTAATGTCATCAAACTGGCCGGTACGTTCCTTTAATGTCATCAAACTGCCCGGTACGTTCCTTTAATGCCCTCAAACTGGCCGGTACGTTCCTTTAATGTCATCAAACTGGCCGGTACGTTCGTTTAATGTCATCAAACTGGCCGGTACGTTCCTTTAATGCCCTCAAACTGGCCGGTACGTTCGTTTAATGTCATCAAACTGGCCGGTACGTTCCTTTAATGCCATCAAACTGGCCGGTACGTTCCTTTAATGCCATCAAACTGGCCGGTACGTTCCTTTAATGTCATCAAACTGGCCGGTACGTTCCTTTAATGTCATCAAACTGGCCGGTACGTTCCTTTAATGCCCTCAAACTGGCCGGTACGTTCCTTTAATGTCATCAAATTGGCCGGTACGTTCCTTTAATGCCATCAAACTGGCCGGTACGTTCCTTTAATGTCATCAAACTGCCCGGTACGTTCCTTTAATGCCCTCAAACTGGCCGGTACGTTCGTTTAATGTCATCAAACTGGCCGGTACGTTCCTTTAATGTCATCAAACTGGCCGGTACGTTCCTTTAATGCCCTCAAACTGGCCGGTACGTTCCTTTAATGTCATCAAACTGGCCGGTACGTTCCTTTAATGTCATCAAACTGGCCGGTACGTTCGTTTAATGTCATCAAACTGGCCGGTACGTTCGTTTAATGCCATCAAACTGGCCGGTACGTTCGTTTAATGTCATCAAACTGGCCGGTACGTTCCTTTAATGTCATCAAACTGGCCGGTACGTTCCTTTAATGCCATCAAACTGGCCGGTACGTTCCTTTAATGCCATCAAACTGGCCGGTACGTTCCTTTAATGTCATCAAACTGGCCGGTACGTTCCTTTAATGTCATCAAACTGGCCGGTACGTTCCTTTAATGTCATCAAACTGGCCGGTACGTTCCTTTAATGTCATCAAACTGGCCGGTACGTTCGTTTAATGTCATCAAACTGGCCGGTACGTTCCTTTAATGCCATCAAACTGGCCGGTACGTTCCTTTAATGCCATCAAACTGGCCGGTACGTTCCTTTAATGTCATCAAACTGGCCGGTACGTTCCTTTAATGTCATCAAACTGGCCGGTACGTTCCTTTAATGTCATCAAACTGGCCGGTACGTTCCTTTAATGTCATCAAACTGGCCGGTACGTTCCTTTAATGTCATCAAACTGGCCGGTACGTTCGTTTAATGTCATCAAACTGGCCGGTACGTTCCTTTAATGTCATCAAACTGGCCGGTACGTTCCTTTAATGTCATCAAACTGGCCGGTACGTTCGTTTAATGTCATCAAACTGGCCGGTACGTTCGTTTAATGTCATCAAACTGGCCGGTACGTTCCTTTAATGCCATCAAACTGGCCGGTACGTTCCTTTAATGCCATCAAACTGGCCGGTACGTTCCTTTAATGCCATCAAACTGGCCGGTACGTTCCTTTAATGCCATCAAACTGGCCGGTACGTTCGTTTAATGCCATCAAACTGGCCGGTACGTTCCTTTAATGTCATCAAACTGGCCGGTACGTTCCTTTAATGCCATCAAACTGGCCGGTACGTTCCTTTAATGTCATCAAACTGGCCGGTACGTTCGTTTAATGTCATCAAACTGGCCGGTACGTTCCTTTAATGCCATCAAACTGGCCGGTACGTTCGTTTAATGTCATCAAACTGGCTGGTACGTTCGTTTAATGTCATCAAACTGGCCGGTACGTTCCTTTAATGTCATCAAACTGGCCGGTACGTTCCTTTAATGCCATCAAACTGGCCGGTACGTTCCTTTAATGCCCTCAAACTGGCCGGTACGTTCCTTTAATGCCCTCAAACTGGCCGGTATGTTCCTTTAATGTCATCAAACTGGCTGGTACGTTCGTTTAATGTCATCAAACTGGCCGGTACGTTCCTTTAATGTCATCAAACTGGCCGGTACGTTCCTTTAATGCCCTCAAACTGGCCGGTACGTTCCTTTAATGCCCTCAAACTGGCCGGTACGTTCCTTTAATGTCATCAAACTGGCCGGTACGTTCCTTTAATGTCATCAAACTGGCCGGTACGTTCCTTTAATGTCATCAAACTGGCCGGTACGTTCCTTTAATGCCCTCAAACTGGCCGGTACGTTCCTTTAATGCCATCAAACTGGCCGGTACGTTCCTTTAATGTCATCAAACTGGCCGGTACGTTCCTTTAATGTCATCAAACTGGCCGGTACGTTCCTTTAATGTCATCAAACTGGCCGGTACGTTCCTTTAATGTCATCAAACTGGCCGGTACGTTCCTTTAATGTCATCAAACTGGCCGGTACGTTCCTTTAATGTCATCAAACTGGCCGGTACGTTCCTTTAATGTCATCAAACTGGCCGGTACGTTCCTTTAATGCCATCAAACTGGCCGGTACGTTCCTTTAATGTCATCAAACTGGCCGGTACGTTCCTTTAATGCCCTCAAACTGGCCGGTACGTTCCTTTAATGTCATCAAACTGGCCGGTACGTTCCTTTAATGTCATCAAACTGCCCGGTACGTTCCTTTAATGCCCTCAAACTGGCCGGTACGTTCCTTTAATGTCATCAAACTGCCCGGTACGTTCCTTTAATGCCCTCAAACTGGCCGGTACGTTCGTTTAATGTCATCAAACTGGCCGGTACGTTCCTTTAATGTCATCAAACTGGCCGGTACGTTCCTTTAATGTCATCAAACTGGCCGGTACGTTCCTTTAATGTCATCAAACTGGCCGGTACGTTCCTTTAATGCCCTCAAACTGGCCGGTACGTTCCTTTAATGTCATCAAACTGGCCGGTACGTTCCTTTAATGCCCTCAAACTGGCCGGTACGTTCCTTTAATGTCATCAAACTGGCCGGTACGTTCCTTTAATGTCATCAAACTGCCCGGTACGTTCCTTTAATGCCCTCAAACTGGCCGGTACGTTCCTTTAATGTCATCAAACTGCCCGGTACGTTCCTTTAATGTCATCAAACTGGCCGGTACGTTCCTTTAATGCCATCAAACTGGCCGGTACGTTCCTTTAATGCCATCAAACTGCCCGGTACGTTCCTTTAATGCCCTCAAACTGGCCGGTACGTTCCTTTAATGCCATCAAACTGGCCGGTACGTTCCTTTAATGCCCTCAAACTGGCCGGTACGTTCGTTTAATGTCATCAAACTGGCCGGTACGTTCGTTTAATGTCATCAAACTGGCCGGTACGTTCCTTTAATGTCATCAAACTGCCCGGTACGTTCCTTTAATGTCATCAAACTGGCCGGTACGTTCCTTTAATGTCATCAAACTGGCCGGTACGTTCCTTTAATGTCATCAAACTGGCCGGTACGTTCCTTTAATGCCCTCAATCTGGCCGGTACGTTCGTTTAATGTCATCAAACTGGCCGGTACGTTCGTTTAATGCCATCAAACTGGCCGGTACGTTCGTTTAATGTCATCAAACTGGCCGGTACGTTCCTTTAATGTCATCAAACTGGCCGGTACGTTCGTTTAATGTCATCAAACTGGCCGGTACGTTCCTTTAATGTCATCAAACTGGCCGGTACGTTCCTTTAATGCCATCAAACTGGCCGGTACGTTCCTTTAATGCCCTCAAACTGGCCGGTACGTTCCTTTAATGCCCTCAAACTGGCCGGTACGTTCCTTTAATGTCATCAAACTGGCCGGTACGTTCCTTTAATGTCATCAAACTGGCCGGTACGTTCCTTTAATGTCATCAAACTGGCCGGTACGTTCCTTTAATGTCATCAAACTGGCCGGTACGTTCCTTTAATGCCCTCAAACTGGCCGGTACGTTCCTTTAATGTCATCAAACTGGCCGGTACGTTCCTTTAATGTCATCAAACTGGCCGGTACGTTCCTTTAATGTCATCAAACTGGCCGGTACGTTCCTTTAATGCCATCAAACTGGCCGGTACGTTCCTTTAATGTCATCAAACTGGCCGGTACGTTCCTTTAATGCCATCAAACTGGCCGTTACGTTCGTTTAATGTCATCAAACTGGCCGGTACGTTCCTTTAATGTCATCAAACTGGCCGGTACGTTCCTTTAATGTCATCAAACTGGCCGGTACGTTCCTTTAATGCCATCAAACTGGCCGGTACGTTCCTTTAATGTCATCAAACTGGCCGGTACGTTCCTTTAATGCCCTCAAACTGGCCGGTACGTTCCTTTAATGTCATCAAACTGGCCGGTACGTTCCTTTAATGTCATCAAACTGGCCGGTACGTTCCTTTAATGTCATCAAACTGGCCGGTACGTTCCTTTAATGCCATCAAACTGGCCGGTACGTTCCTTTAATGTCATCAAACTGGCCGGTACGTTCCTTTAATGCCCTCAAACTGGCCGGTACGTTCGTTTAATGTCATCAAACTGGCCGGTACGTTCCTTTAATGTCATCAAACTGGCCGGTACGTTCCTTTAATGCCCTCAAACTGGCCGGTACGTTCCTTTAATGTCATCAAACTGGCCGGTACGTTCCTTTAATGTCATCAAACTGGCCGGTACGTTCCTTTAATGTCATCAAACTGGCCGGTACGTTCCTTTAATGCCATCAAACTGGCCGGTACGTTCCTTTAATGTCATCAAACTGGCCGGTACGTTCCTTTAATGTCATCAAACTGGCCGGTACGTTCCTTTAATGTCATCAAACTGGCCGGTACCTTCCTTTAATGTCATCAAACTGGCCGGTACGTTCCTTTAATGTCATCAAACTGGCCGGTACGTTCGTTTAATGCCCTCAAACTGGCCTTTACAAAATAGTAAAAAAAAAGGGCAAAGAAGTTTAGGGATAAGGGGTTTAGCGGTGACGAAAACGGAGCCCATTGTTCTCATATGATGGTGTTATGAACAGAACAAAGTGTACACGTCATAATTCCTGATGTCATAAGTAATCAGATTCTAGGGCTTGTCCCTGTTATGTGTGTAAGCGTAACCCTGTCTGTCTGTTTTCATTTGCTGTAAGGCAGTGTTTCCCAAACACAGGGTCTTGACCCATTTTTGGGTCACGCACGGACCTGATTTTATTGATTGCGGGTAAAAAATAAAACATAAAATAAATTGCCTATTATTTTATTTCCTTCCACATTATGTTTCATTCAAAACTTTTCCAAAAAGTTTCAAAAAGGGATTCATTGATAAATTCCATTGTGTGTTTTTG
>NW_027637663.1:79372-95890 GCF_951216825.1 Electrona antarctica
GGCCTTTAGAGTGGCTAAAGGGGAACTCAAGGTACCAACCAGTGTTGTCATGGCTGCTTATTAGAAGCACCTTTAGAGTGGCTAAAGGGGAACTCAAGGTACCAACCAGTGTTGTCATGGCTGCTTATTAGAAGCACCTTTAGAGTGGCTAAAGGGGAACTCAAGGTACCAACCAGTGTTGTCATGGCTGCTTATTAGAAGCACCTTTAGAGTGGCTAAAGGGGAACTCAAGGTACCAACCAGTGTTGTCATGGCTGCTTATTAGAAGCACCTTTCGGCTTGTTTTTCTGTAAAGTTGCTTGTAAATATTTGTTTTGTTTAGTTTAGTTTTAGTTTTTTAGTTTTTTTTGCTTGTTTCTAAAGTGTATAGAGCGTCGCAGTCCCGCCCCCTCGAGAGACCCGGAAAAGAAATCCCCGTTCATTTTCCTCATAGACTTTTCAGAAAGTATTTATTTAAAGACATTTACGCCGCGGACAAAGCCAACTGGGGTTGTGACAAATCATGACAACAAATAATTTTTCGGGCTGAACAAATAATTAGAAAGAAGAGGAAACGGCAGGTTACAACACTTTTTTTGTTGTTTTTCTTCTTTGTAATTATTTGTTTGGTCCAAAATATTGTGTTTGTTGTCTGATTTGTCACGACAAGAGTTGGCTTCGTACGACGCTTATAAGGTCTTTAAATAAATACGTTTTGAAATGTCTATGGGAAAAATGCAATTATGTTGTTAAAAGTGCTTCAAAAATATTCAAAATGTTTGCGTTGTGAGTTTGTAGATCTGATATTTTCAATTAGCCGATGTCAACCAGTAGATGTCAATAACAGGGTTATTGTATCAACATCCTCTAGACAACAGCGTTATTCTATTCATGTATTAACATCCTCTATACAGATTGGTTAAAATAACATTTTATCCGTTAAAGTTCCAGATTTCACATAATGTCTATTTGACCAGATCGTGACCTGAGGTTCTCTGTCAGTCCGTTCTCAAACGAAGAAAATCACTTCTTAAACCACAACAGAGTTGCCATGATTGAGTGTATTTATGTATTTGTAAGGCCCACTTTATGCTTTTCCTTGAACATTCCTTCATTTTTGTTTTACTTTACCGATTTATTTATTTATCTGATTCTACTTCCCTCCTGTCCAAAGCTGTTTGTGTGTTTTAAATGTAACAGCATAAATGGAGGTTATTAGCATTGTGGTCATGGCACATTATGTAGGATTGTGTATCCTATACATCAGTCTTGGTTTGAAGTGTTGTGGTGGTGGACACTAAACATGTGTGTCCTTCTCCGTGGTGGATACTAAACATGTGTGTCCTTCTCCGTCCGCAGAACGGTTTCGCTGTGGTCAGGCCACCAGGGCATCACGCTGACCCTTCCAACCCAATGTGAGTGTGCGTGTGCGTGTGTGTGTGTGTGTGTGTGTGTGTGTGTGTGTGTGTGTGTGTGTGTGTGTGTGTGCGCGCGCGCGCGTGTGTGTGTGTGTGTGTGTGTGTGTTTTTTTTTCCTGTCCTTGTTGCAATGTCAACACTGTCAAATTATGTTATTTATGAATGGATTTCATAAATAAATATAAACAACAAATCGTTTCTCTTTATGTCTCTCCTCTCTGACTCTCTCTCTCTCTCTCTCTCTCTCTCTCTCTCTCTCTCTCTCTCTCTCTCTCTCAATTCAATTTCAAAAGGCTTTATTGGCATGATAAATATGTTCTACATTGCCAAAGCATACATACAACAAAACAAAAGTCAACATTGCACGCACAGAGACAACAACAAACATCCCAACAATAATGAACAACAAGCAATACAGTAACAATGAAAATAAATTAACAAACAGAAACATAACAGCAACTTAATGACCCTGTTCAGACAGATATACCTGTCTCTTCTGTCCACTGGCTGTCCCTCAGTTGATGACAACTCCACACGTATTTTGCTGCCAAAACTGTGCATTTGGACTGTTCTCCCAGAACATATTGAAATGATGAGTTATTAATGGTGGATTCAAATTCTTTATATTTTTCTTTAAATTTAGGGAAGAATGATTCTCTGATGTCTTTATATTTGTTGCATTGTCTCTCTCTCTCTCTCTCTCTCTCTCTCTCTCTCTCTCTCTCTCTCTCTCTCTCTCTCGCTCTCTCTCTCTCTCTCTGTCTCTCTCTCTCACCTCCCTCCCTCTCTCCTCTCCTATGATAAATAACGTCCATGCTTGAGATGACATTGTCGTTGACATGTAGCGTTGGTGTTTGTGTGTTTGTGTCTCAGGGGGTTCTGTTACTTCAACTCGGTGGCCATCGCAGCCCGGCAGCTCCAGCAGAAACTCAGCGCCAGTAAGATCCTCATCGTAGACTGGGTGAGACGCTCAATGTGTTGACTTAAAGGTGTCATGACATGTTGCTTTTTACTAAACCTTAAAAGTCTTTATCGTGGTCCTTCAAAAGAGTATTCAAAAGTTTTAACCCATTTTGGGCGGGAACCCCTTTTGTTGTTTTAAACATTATGTTATAATTTAGCTATTGAAAAATAGCAGATCTACAAGCTCTCGGTGGCGCGCTACGAGCTTGTAGGTCTGCTATTTATTTATTTTTATAATTCAAATTTTTATTTGTTTTTCAAAATCGTACAAAATCTAGGTTCAACATTACAGGTCTGCTTTTTTTGAAAAATTGTGAAAATGTTTATTTCAGAGAACTGGAGGATTTAGAAGATTTCTTTTAAATTTCGAGGTCAGGCCTAAATGGGTTAACTGAAAAATCTCCAACTTCCACCGTTACCGACTCGGGTCTAGTTTCGTGAAAAATTTATATTTTTCATTTTCTGAAAATGAACATTTGGGAGTTAGTTGATGTCCATAATGTCTCCTTCCTCCTCCTCCTGTTGTTGTTGTCAGGACGTTCACCATGGCAACGGCACCCAGGAAGTGTTCTACGGTGATCCCAGTGTTCTCTACGTCTCGCTGCATCGCTATGACGACGGGAACTTCTTCCCTGGCAGCGGGTCCCCTGCAGAGGTGTGTGACATCACTATAGCAACCACAGTAACATGTAGAGGACCGCTGCCGTAGTAACCTGGATGCTAAGGCCTGACTCACACCTTTCGATCTAGCATACAACATTGATGCATGCTAGATGTAAACAAAGGGTTTGTTTATATCTTGCCCCAATGCATTTCCAATGGAAGTCACATGGTTTGACGCAACATTTTTGTTGTACGGCTTTCGGCTGTGTTTCGACTGCCTCCCTCCCCCTCATACAACACAAATGTTGTGTCAAACCATGTGACTCCCATTGGAAATGAATTGCGAGCTTGCATCAGTCAATAAGTCTCATGCATCAGCTATACATCACTCTGTTGTATAGGTGTGAGTCAGGCCTATGTCATGGTGTGAGTCAGGCCTATGTCATATCATGACTCGGGATGGCCTGTTTAAAAAGCTCCTTTTCTGTCAGAATGCACTCACACACACACACACACACACACACACACACACACCCATGCACGCACACACCCATGCACGCACGCACACGCGCACAGGGACAAAAGTAATACTCTGATTGTTATTTAAGCAATCTTCCTTTGATAAATCCACAACACAAACCAGGCTGACTAGTCACTAGTGTGTCATGAGCACCCCCTTGTGGACAAATCAGCAGACATACAGTACATACAGACAGACAGCCTAATTATTGTATAGCATTCACTTTCATACAAACATTCATAGTCAAATGTGTCAAGTTCAGCAGTAATTGATGACAATGTGTTGTTGCTGTCTTTGTATACATTAGGGCTTAAGTGGTTAAACATACTGTAGATTGTGTGTAAGATGTTGTAGCTGTACAGTATGAGTAATGTGTGCATTGCAAAATAATACGTAGCCTATTGTAACTCTTTCTTACTCTGGCTGACTCCTCCTACGTATTTGATTACGGCTCGCCTTGGTCTTGCCGACTACTATTTTACTAGTTGATTAGTCATATTTTATGTTCTTTTTCCCATATACACATCTCTTGTAAACTCTAGATATAGGCCGTTAAATGTGCTGGTCTATAACGTTCAGTAGCCAATGTTGAAATTAATATGAACAACCTCACCAGCCTGAAAAGGCTGCTCTCTACTCTCTACAATGTAGAGAGCAGTAGAAGAGTTTACATATAGTACACATAGTACATGCATACACCTTCCCTAATGATTATATCTGGTTTCAGTATTTATTTATGGTGTATTGTCTCTATTATTAAGGTTATTGTAGCAGTCAATTTATATTGGGGGGCGGGAGGGGGCGGGGCGGGGGTCCCTGAGACATTGCCAAAGTATTTCTGGGGGTGCCCGGCCAAAAACGTTGAGAACCCCTGGACTACATGATCGTGTGGAGAAAACACCATTTTTTATACATTTATTGATTACATTAAAGTTAGGTAGTATTTCTTTAGTTGAGGACAGCCATATTATTTCATAGTGTGGCTTTTGAATGTAGGATGCATAGGTGTATTGTGTAGGTTGTACAGAATAATGTAAATGTCAGGTTCCTATCATGATGCTCATTCTGCTCCAGCTTAAGGTTCAAGGTTCAAGGTCTTTATTAATGTCCCAGAAGGGCAATTGGGTTTACAGCAAAAGTAGTGGTTTCAAAACATACAAACAATACAAACACAAACAGGACAACAACAGACATGAGACACCATAGCATAAACAGAGGTCTGGGCACATATAGTGCGGGTATAGAATCAAAGATAAAAAATAAGAAAGGCTACATTCAAAAAAGTGCTAAGATATAAGATATAAAGTGCCGCATAAAGTGCTTGTTTCAGCATCGTCATCATCACATTACATGTTACTGGCAGCGTTGACTAAGATGTGTGTGTGTGAACCTGTGTGTGTTCCAGGTTGGCTCTGGCTCTGGGGTGGGCTTCAATGTGAACATAGCGTGGACCGGAGGCCTGGACCCTCCCATGGGAGACGCAGAGTACCTGGCTGCCTTCAGGTAAACAGCATTTACATCTTATTATACAGAGTACCTGGCTGCCTTCAGGTAAACAGCGTTTACATCTTATTATACAGAGTACCTGGCTGCCTTCAGGTAAACAGCATTTACATCTTATTATACAGAGTACCTGGCTGCCTTCAGGTAAACAGCGTTTACATCTTATTATACAGAGTACCTGGCTGCCTTCAGGTAAACAGCATTTACATCTTATTATACAGAGTACCTGGCTGCCTTCAGGTAAACAGCGTTTACATCTTATTATACAGAGTACCTGGCTGCCTTCAGGTAAACAGCGTTTACATCTTATTATACAGAGTACCTGGCTGCCTTCAGGTAAACAGCGTTTACATCTTATTATACAGAGTACCTGGCTGCCTTCAGGTAAACAGCGTTTACATCTTATTATACAGAGTACCTGGCTGCCTTCAGGTAAACAGCGTTTACATCTTATTATACAGAGTACCTGGCTGCCTTCAGGTAAACAGCGTTTACATCTTATTATACAGAGTACCTGGCTGCCTTCAGGTAAACAGCGTTTACATCTTATTATACAGAGTACCTGGCTGCCTTCAGGTAAACAGCGTTTACATCTTATTATACAGAGTACCTGGCTGCCTTCAGGTAAACAGCGTTTACATCTTATTATACAGAGTACCTGGCTGCCTTCAGGTAAACAGCGTTTACATCTTATTATACAGAGTACCTGGCTGCCTTCAGGTAAACAGCGTTTACATCTTATTATACAGAGTACCTGGCTGCCTTCAGGTAAACAGCGTTTACATCTTATTATACAGAGTACCTGGCTGCCTTCAGGTAAACAGCGTTTACATCTTATTATACAGAGTACCTGGCTGCCTTCAGGTAAACAGCGTTTACATCTTATTATACAGAGTACCTGGCTGCCTTCAGGTAAACAGCGTTTACATCTTATTATACAGAGTACCTGGCTGCCTTCAGGTAAACACTGTTTACATCTTATTATACAGAGTACCTGGCTGCCTTCAGGTAAACACTGTTTACATCTTATTATACAGAGTACCTGGCTGCCTTCAGGTAAACAGCGTTTACATCTTATTATACAGAGTACCTGGCTGCCTTCAGGTAAACACTGTTTACATCTTATTATACAGAGTACCTGGCTGCCTTCAGGTAAACACTGTTTACATCTTATTATACAGAGTACCTGGCTGCCTTCAGGTAAACACTGTGTTTACATCTTATTATACAGAGTACCTGGCTGCCTTCAGGTAAACACAGTGTTTACATCTTATTATACAGAGTACCTGGCTGCCTTCAGGTAAACACAGTGTTTACATCTTATTATACAGAGTACCTGGCTGCCTTCAGGTAAACACAGTGTTTACATCTTATTATACAGAGTACCTGGCTGCCTTCAGGTAAACAGCGTTTACATCTTATTATACAGAGTACCTGGCTGCCTTCAGGTACACAGTGTTTACATCTTATTATACAGAGTACCTGGCTGCCTTCAGGTACACAGTGTTTACATCTTATTATAGAGAGTACCTGGCTGCCTTCAGGTACACAGCGTTTACATCTTATTATACAGAGTACCTGGCTGCCTTCAGGTACACAGCGTTTACATCTTATTATACAGAGTACCTGGCTGCCTTCAGGTAAACCGTGTTTACATCTTATTATACAGAGTACCTGGCTGCCTTCAGGTAAACAGCGTTTACATCTTATTATACAGAGTACCTGGCTGCCTTCAGGTAAACAGCGTTTACATCTTATTATACAGAGTACCTGGCTGCCTTCAGGTAAACAGCGTTTACATCTTATTATACAGAGTACCTGGCTGCCTTCAGGTAAACAGCGTTTACATCTTATTATACAGAGTACCTGGCTGCCTTCAGGTAAACAGCGTTTACATCTTATTATACAGAGTACCTGGCTGCCTTCAGGTACACAGCGTTTACATCTTATTATACAGAGTACCTGGCTGCCTTCAGGTAAACCGTGTTTACATCTTATTATACAGAGTACCTGGCTGCCTTCAGGTAAACAGCGTTTACATCTTATTATACAGAGTACCTGGCTGCCTTCAGGTAAACAGCGTTTACATCTTATTATACAGAGTACCTGGCTGCCTTCAGGTAAACAGCGTTTACATCTTATTATACAGAGTACCTGGCTGCCTTCAGGTAAACAGCGTTTACATCTTATTATACAGAGTACCTGGCTGCCTTCAGGTAAACAGCGTTTACATCTTATTATACAGAGTACCTGGCTGCCTTCAGGTAAACAGCGTTTACATCTTATTATACAGAGTACCTGGCTGCCTTCAGGTAAACAGCGTTTACATCTTATTATACAGAGTACCTGGCTGCCTTCAGGTAAACAGCGTTTACATCTTATTATACAGAGTACCTGGCTGCCTTCAGGTAAACACTGTGTTTACATCTTATTATACAGAGTACCTGGCTGCCTTCAGGTAAACACAGTGTTTACATCTTATTATACAGAGTACCTGGCTGCCTTCAGGTAAACAGCGTTTACATCTTATTATACAGAGTACCTGGCTGCCTTCAGGTAAACACTGTTTACATCTTATTATACAGAGTACCTGGCTGCCTTCAGGTAAACACAGTGTTTACATCTTATTATACAGAGTACCTGGCTGCCTTCAGGTAAACACAGTGTTTACATCTTATTATACAGAGTACCTGGCTGCCTTCAGGTAAACACAGCGTTTACATCTTATTATACAGAGTACCTGGCTGCCTTCAGGTAAACACAGCGTTTACATCTTATTATACAGAGTACCTGGCTGCCTTCAGGTAAACACAGCGTTTACATCTTATTATACAGAGTACCTGGCTGCCTTCAGGTAAACACAGTGTTTACATCTTATTATACAGAGTACCTGGCTGCCTTCAGGTAAACAGCGTTTACATCTTATTATACAGAGTACCTGGCTGCCTTCAGGTAAAAAGCGTTTACATCTTATTATACAGAGTACCTGGCTGCCTTCAGGTACACAGTGTTTACATCTTATTATACAGAGTACCTGGCTGCCTTCAGGTAAACAGCGTTTACATCTTATTATACAGAGTACCTGGCTGCCTTCAGGTAAACACTGTTTACATCTTATTATACAGAGTACCTGGCTGCCTTCAGGTAAACCGTGTTTACATCTTATTATACAGAGTACCTGGCTGCCTTCAGGTAAACAGCGTTTACATCTTATTATACAGAGTACCTGGCTGCCTTCAGGTAAACACAGTGTTTACATCTTATTATACAGAGTACCTGGCTGCCTTCAGGTAAACAGTGTTTACATCTTATTCAATGATGCAATGATAATGAATTGCATTTTTATAGCGCTTTTCCAAGTGCTCAAAGCGCTTTACAATGGTTCATTCATTCATACATTGGGAGGTGAAGCGGCGAACAGTCAACTCCGCAGCGTCCTCACTTCCCACATTCACACACCAATGGTGGCGAGTTCACACCGACCAACTCATTGGATGCAATGTAGGGTTCAGTGTCTTGCCCAAGGACACTTCGACATGTGGACAGGAGGAGCCGGGATTCGAACCGCCGACCCAGGGATCATTGGACGACCAGCATGGAGAGGCTTCCAGTGAGTGGGCTGGTAGAGGTTCAGCATGGAGAGGCTTCCAGTGAGTGGGCTGGTAGAGGTTCAGCATGGAGAGGCTTCCAGTGAGTGGGCTGGTAGAGGTTCAGCATGGAGAGGCTTCCATTGAGTGGGCTGGTAGAGGTTCAGCATGGAGAGGCTTCCAGTGAGTGGGCTGGTAGAGGTTCAGCATGGAGAGGCTTCCATTGAGTGGGCTGGTAGAGGTTCAGCATGGAGAGGCTTCCATTGAGTGGGCTGGTAGAGGTTCAGCATGGAGAGGCTTCCATTGAGTGGGCTGGTGGAGGTTCAGCATGGAGAGGCTTCCAGTGAGTGGGCTGGTGGAGGTTCAGCATGGAGAGGCTTCCAGTGAGTGGGCTGGTAGAGGTTCAGCATGGAGAGGCTTCCAGTGAGTGGGCTGGTGGAGGTTCAGCATGGAGAGGCTTCCAGTGAGTGGGCTGGTAGAGGTTCAGCATGGAGAGGCTTCCAGTGAGTGGGCTGGTGGAGGTTCAGCATGGAGAGGCTTCCAGTGAGTGGGCTGGTGGAGGTTCAGCATGGAGAGGCTTCCAGTGAGTGGGCTGGTAGAGGTTCAGCATGGAGAGGCTTCCAGTGAGTGGGCTGGTGGAGGTTCAGCATGGAGAGGCTTCCAGTGAGTGGGCTGGTAGAGGTTCAGCATGGAGAGGCTTCCAGTGAGTGGGCTGGTAGAGGTTCAGCATGGAGAGGCTTCCATTGAGTGGGCTGGTAGAGGTTCAGCATGGAGAGGCTTCCATTGAGTGGGCTGGTAGAGGTTCAGCATGGAGAGGCTTCCAGTGAGTGGGCTGGTAGAGGTTCAGCATGGAGAGGCTTCCATTGAGTGGGCTGGTAGAGGTTCAGCATGGAGAGGCTTCCATTGAGTGGGCTGGTAGAGGTTCAGCATGGAGAGGCTTCCATTGAGTGGGCTGGTAGAGGTTCAGCATGGAGAGGCTTCCATTGAGTGGGCTGGTAGAGGTTCAGCATGGAGAGGCTTCCATTGAGTGGGCTGGTGGAGGTTCAGCATGGAGAGGCTTCCAGTGAGTGGGCTGGTGGAGGTTCAGCATGGAGAGGCTTCCAGTGAGTGGGCTGGTGGAGGTTCAGCATGGAGAGGCTTCCATTGAGTGGGCTGGTGGTGGAGGTTCAGCATGGAGAGGCTTCCAGTGAGTGGGCTGGTGGAGGTTCAGCATGGAGAGGCTTCCAGTGAGTGGTCTGGTGGAGGTTCAGCATGGAGAGGCTTCCATTGAGTGGGCTGGTGGAGGTTTAGCATGGAGAGGCTTCCAGTGAGTGGGCTGGTGGAGGTTTAGCATGGAGAGGCTTCCAGTGAGTGGGCTGGTGGAGGTTCAGCATGGAGAGGCTTCCAGTGAGTGGCCTGGTGGAGGTTCAGCATGGAGAGGCTTCCAGTGAGGCTGGTGGAGGTTCAGCATGGAGAGGCTTCCAGTGAGTGGGCTGGTGGAGGTTCAGCATGGAGAGGCTTCCAGTGAGTGGCCTGGTGGAGGTTCAGCATGGAGAGGCTTCCATTGAGTGGGCTGGTGGAGGTTCAGCATGGAGAGGCTTCCAGTGAGTGGTCTGGTGGAGGTTCAGCATGGAGAGGCTTCCATTGAGTGGGCTGGTGGAGGTTCAGCATGGAGAGGCTTCCAGTGAGTGGGCTGGTGGAGGTTCAGCATGGAGAGGCTTCCAGTGAGTGGGCTGGTGGAGGTTCAGCATGGAGAGGCTTCCAGTGAGGCTGGTGGAGGTTCAGCATGGAGAGGCTTCCAGTGAGGCTGGTGGAGGTTTAGCATGGAGAGGCTTCGGCCTGAGGCCTGACTCACACCTTCGCATCTAGCATACAACATTGTTGGATGCTAGATGCATGAGACTTGTTTACTGATGCAAGCTCGCAATGCATTTCCAATGTAAGTCACATGGTTTGACACAAAATTTGTGTTGTACGGCTTTCGGCTTTCGTGTGAGTCAGGCCTGACTCACACGTGCACAACAGATTGATGTATAGCTGATGCAAGTTCGCAATGCATTTCCAATGGGAGTCACATGGTTTGACACAACATTTTTGTTGTATGAGGGGGAGGGTGGGGGGTAGGTCGAAACACAGCCGAAAGCCATACAACAAAAATGTTGTGTCAAACCATGTGACTTCCATTGGAAATGCATTGGGGCGGCCATGACACTTACGCTTTGTTTAGATCTACCATGCAACATTGTTGTATGCTAGATGTAAAGGTGTGAGTCAGGCCTTCCAGTGAGTGGGCTGGTGGAGGTTCATTGTTGTATGCTAGATGTAAAGGTGTGAGTCAGGCCTTCCAGTGAGTGGGCTGGTGGAGGTTCATTGTTGTATGCTAGATGTAAAGGTGTGAGTCAGGCCTTCCAGTGAGTGGGCTGGTGGAGGTTCATTGTTGTATGGTAGATGTAAAGGTGTGAGTCAGGCCTTCCAGTGAGTGGGCTGGTGGAGGTTCATTGTTGTATGCTAGATGTAAAGGTGTGAGTCAGGCCTTCCAGTGAGTGGGCTGGTGGAGGTTCATTGTTGTATGCTAGATGTAAGGTGTGAGTCAGGCCTTCCAGTGAGTGGGCTGGTGGAGGTTCATTGTTGTATGCTAGATGTAAAGGTGTGAGTCAGGCCTTCCAGTGAGTGGGCTGGTGGAGGTTCATTGTTGTATGCTAGATGTAAGGTGTGAGTCAGGCCTTCCAGTGAGTGGGCTGGTGGAGGTTCATTGTTGTATGGTAGATGTAAAGGTGTGAGTCAGGCCTTCCAGTGAGTGGGCTGGTGGAGGTTCATTGTTGTATGCTAGATGTAAAGGTGTGAGTCAGGCCTTCCAGTGAGTGGGCTGGTGGAGGTTCATTGTTGTATGCTAGATGTAAAGGTGTGAGTCAGGCCTTCCAGTGAGTGGGCTGGTGGAGGTTCATTGTTGTATGGTAGATGTAAAGGTGTGAGTCAGGCCTTCCAGTGAGTGGGCTGGTGGAGGTTCATTGTTGTATGCTAGATGTAAAGGTGTGAGTCAGGCCTTCCAGTGAGTGGGCTGGTGGAGGTTCATTGTTGTATGGTAGATGTAAAGGTGTGAGTTAGGCCTTCCAGTGAGTGGGCTGGTGGAGGTTCATTGTTGTATGCTAGATGTAAAGGTGTGAGTCAGGCCTTCCAGTGAGTGGGCTGGTGGAGGTTCATTGTTGTATGGTAGATGTAAAGGTGTGAGTCAGGCCTTCCAGTGAGTGGGCTGGTGGAGGTTCATTGTTGTATGCTAGATGTAAAGGTGTGAGTCAGGCCTTCCAGTGAGTGGGCTGGTGGAGGTTCATTGTTGTATGCTAGATGTAAAGGTGTGAGTCAGGCCTTCCAGTGAGTGGGCTGGTGGAGGTTCATTGTTGTATGGTAGATGTAAAGGTGTGAGTCAGGCCTTCCAGTGAGTGGGCTGGTGGAGGTTCATTGTTGTATGCTAGATGTAAAGGTGTGAGTCAGGCCTTCCAGTGAGTGGGCTGGTGGAGGTTCATTGTTGTATGGTAGATGTAAAGGTGTGAGTCAGGCCTTCCAGTGAGTGGGCTGGTGGAGGTTCATTGTTGTATGCTAGATGTAAAGGTGTGAGTCAGGCCTTCCAGTGAGTGGGCTGGTGGAGGTTCATTGTTGTATGGTAGATGTAAAGGTGTGAGTCAGGCCTTCCAGTGAGTGGGCTGGTGGAGGTTCATTGTTGTATGCTAGATGTAAAGGTGTGAGTCAGGCCTTCCAGTGAGTGGGCTGGTGGAGGTTCATTGTTGTATGCTAGATGTAAAGGTGTGAGTCAGGCCTTCCAGTGAGTGGGCTGGTGGAGGTTCATTGTTGTATGGTAGATGTAAAGGTGTGAGTCAGGCCTTCCAGTGAGTGGGCTGGTGGAGGTTCATTGTTGTATGGTAGATGTAAAGGTGTGAGTCAGGCCTTCCAGTGAGTGGGCTGGTGGAGGTTCATTGTTGTATGCTAGATGTAAAGGTGTGAGTCAGGCCTTCCAGTGAGTGGGCTGGTGGAGGTTCATTGTTGTATGCTAGATGTAAAGGTGTGAGTCAGGCCTTCCAGTGAGTGGGCTGGTGGAGGTTCATTGTTGTATGCTAGATGTAAAGGTGTGAGTCAGGCCTTCCAGTGAGTGGGCTGGTGGAGGTTCATTGTTGTATGCTAGATGTAAAGGTGTGAGTCAGGCCTTCCAGTGAGTGGGCTGGTGGAGGTTCATTGTTGTATGCTAGATGTAAAGGTGTGAGTCAGGCCTTCCAGTGAGTGGGCTGGTGGAGGTTCATTGTTGTATGCTAGATGTAAAGGTGTGAGTCAGGCCTTCCAGTGAGTGGGCTGGTGGAGGTTCATTGTCTTGCTCAAGGACACATGGCCGGCTCAGTGTTGTACTGTTGTTTGTTCTTTCAAGAGCTGAGTCAATCAGCTAGAGATTAAAACAGCTCTCTGCTCTTTTGCTTTTATTTTGGGAGGTGATCAGTGATCCAAGCGTAAAACAATTACGCTTGGATCACTGCAGGCCAATAAATACCCACTGTATTTACAAAGAGCTGATTGTTCCTCAGTCTGTTTCTCATTGAGAGTCTTGGACGTTGGATATAAACAGGTCATCAGCGTGACAGATGACTTGATTTGATCAGAGGCATCGTTTCAGAGCGTGCACGGTCACTTACAGTAAGCCATGTTTCAAAAATTGAAAACAAAACATAGCTGATCTACAAGCTCTCACAGTGCATTGTGACGTGATCTACAAGCTCACAGCGCATTGTGAACTGATCTACAAGCTCTCACAGTGCATTGTGAAGTGATCTACAAGCTCACAGCGCATTGTGAAGTGATCTACAAGCTCACAGCGCATTGTGAAGTGATCTACAAGCTCACAGTGCGTTGTGAAGTGATCTACAAGCTCACAGCGCGTTGTGAACTGATCTACAAGCTCACAGCGCGTTGTGAAGTGATCTACAAGCTCACAGCGCATTGTGAACTGATCTACAAGCTCACAGCGCATTGTGAAGTGATCTACAAGCTCACAGCGCGTTGTGAAGTGATCTACAAGCTCACAGCGCATTGTGAACTGATCTACAAGCTCTCACAGCGCGTTGTGAACTGATCTACAAGCTCACAGCGCATTGTGAACTGATCTACAAGCTCACAGCGCGTTGTGAACTGATCTACAAGCTCACAGCGCATTGTGAACTGATCTACAAGCTCACAGCGCATTGTGAAGTGATCTACAAGCTCACAGCGCGTTGTGAAGTGATCTACAAGCTCACAGCGCATTGTGAACTGATCTACAAGCTCTCACAGCGCATTGTGAACTGATCTACAAGCTCACAGCGCATTGTGAACTGATCTACAAGCTCTCACAGCGCATTGTGAACTGATCTACAAGCTCACAGCGCATTGTGAACTGATCTACAAGCTCACACAGCGCATTGTGAACTGATCTACAAGCTCTCACAGCGCATTGTGAACTGATCTACAAGCTCACAGCGCATTGTGAAGTGATCTACAAGCTCACACAGCGCATTGTGAAGTGATCTACAAGCTCACAGCGCATTGTGAAGTGATCTACAAGCTCACAGCGCGTTGTGAAGTGATCTACAAGCTCACAGCGCATTGTGAACTGATCTACAAGCTCACAGCGCATTGTGAACTGATCTACAAGCTCACAGCGCATTGTGAACTGATCTACAAGCTCTCACAGCACATTGTGAACTGATCTACAAGCTCACACAGCGCATTGTGAACTGATCTACAAGCTCACACAGCGCATTGTGAAGTGATCTACAAGCTCACAGCGCATTGTGAAGTGATCTACAAGCTCACAGCGCGTTGTGAACTGATCTACAAGCTCACAGCGCGTTGTGAAGTGATCTACAAGCTCACAGCGCGTTGTGAACTGATCTACAAGCTCTCACAGTGCATTGTGAAGTGATCTACAAGCTCACAGCGCGTTGTGAACTGATCTACAAGCTCACAGCGCGTTGTGAAGTGATCTACAAGCTCACAGCGCATTGTGAACTGATCTACAAGCTCACAGCGCATTGTGAAGTGATCTACAAGCTCACAGCGCATTGTTAAGTGATCTACAAGCTCACAGCGCATTGTGAACTGATCTACAAGCTCTCACAGCGCATTGTGAACTGATCTACAAGCTCACAGCGCATTGTGAACTGATCTACAAGCTCACAGCGCGTTGTGAACTGATCTACAAGCTCACAGCGCATTGTGAACTGATCTACAAGCTCACAGCGCATTGTGAAGTGATCTACAAGCTCACAGCGCATTGTGAAGTGATCTACAAGCTCACAGCGCGTTGTGAAGTGATCTACAAGCTCACAGCGCATTGTGAACTGATCTACAAGCTCACAGCGCATTGTGAACTGATCTACAAGCTCACAGCGCATTGTGAACTGATCTACAAGCTCACAGCGCATTGTGAAGTGATCTACAAGCTCACAGCGCATTGTGAACTGATCTACAAGCTCACAGCGCATTGTGAACTGATCTACAAGCTCACAGCGCATTGTGAACTGATCTACAAGCTCACAGCGCATTGTGAAGTGACAGTGTTGTGAGCGGATGGACATGCTATTTTTCCACTATTAACCTATTAATTCCAGGAAAGCTATTTTGTCATTTTTAGCATTATTTTATGCTTTTGCTATTCAAAAATAACAGATACACAAGCTCATAGTGTGTCACTTCATGCTACACTATGAGCTTAAGTATTGATCAGATATTGTTAAATTAGTGCAGATCTTTGAATATATATATATATATATTTTAAAGCAAACATGTTTAAATCAAATGAAAGAGGAAGGAAGGCACTGGAGTAACTCAGACAGTTTAACTTTTGGTGTTAGCATTATGTTATGCTTTAGCTATTGAAAAATAGCAGACCTACAAGCTCGTAGCGCGCCACCGAGTGGCGCGCTACGAGCTTGTAGGTCTGCTATTTTTGAAAAATCGTGAAAATATTTCAGAAAACTGGAGGATTTAGAAGATTTTTTTTAAATTTTGAGGTTGGGTTAAGCCCTTATTTTATTCACAGGGTGCAAGTAAAAATTGACAACGTTTCGATGTATCGGTCACATCTTCGTGCGGTCATTACCACCTGTCCTGCCTCTGAGATGCACCAGATCAGCCTGCCATAGGCTTGAGGCGCCGTTGGAACTCCCTTATGTTTAAATTAAAACCTTGCATGGCGGTCCCTGGAACAAAATATTTTGAGATGGGGGTCAGCGGCCAAATACATACAATTCTGGGGGTCCTTGACATGAAAATGTTTGAGCACCACTGATATAACAACACACATTTTTCGGAAAACTGTTATAATTAGTCTTAAAAAAAGATTATTTGTGGAAAAGTGTAAACAGGGACACCAGGATGGCTGCAGACAAGTGTCTATACCAGGTGTCACATGTCACACGGAGATAGATGGCTTGCCGTGGACTGATCAGATGCCCTCAGTGCTGATCTGCAAAATAAAACACAACCTTTGAATGTAGAAAATATGCACAAAAGACGACCTGCACTTGAGGTTAAGCCATTCTGGGCGGGATCCCCTTTTGGTGTTTTAACTAAGCATTATGTTATACTTTAGCTATTGAAAAATAGCAGATCTACAAGCTCATAGCGCGCCACCGAGTGGCGCGCTACGAGCTTGTAGGTCTGCTATTTTTTAAAAATCGTGAAAATGCGGCACAAATCTTTGAATATATATTCTTTCAGAAGACTTTTTTTTTATTTCGACGTCAGGCCTAAATGGGTTAAATGCGAACGCTAGGTGGGTGGCAACCGCTACCCCCCCCCCCCCCCCCAACCCCCCCGCCCCCCCCAGGACCCCTAAACGACGCTCCCGTTTGTGACGTCACTCTGTGGACTGTGTTGATTCATGTGGGGTGATGGTGGTGATTAGCAGGAATCTGGCTCCGTCCCGCCTCTGACGTAGGTTCTGTGC
>NW_027637662.1:0-16872 GCF_951216825.1 Electrona antarctica
TTAACATTGAAACGGCAGCAGAGCTTAACATTGAAACGGCAGCAGAGCGACGGGGTATCCCTGTTTGAGCTGGTGAAGACGTGTGAGAGGGTGCGTGTGCACGAGCACGTGCACATGCGCGTGTCTGGTTTGTGTGCGTGTACAGGTGTCATCTATCTATCTTGGGAGGATCTGCGCTCAAACACATGCGTGTGTGTGTGTTTGCGTGCAGCAGTGTTTGCAGAGATGCACTGCGGGCTCTCATCACAATCAGTCATGCTGTTTTGACGAAGAGCCAACTCTGTGTGGTGTGTGTGTGTGTGTGTGAGAGAGAGAGAGAGAGAGAGAGAGAGAGAGGGGGGGGGGGAGAGGGGAGGGGGGGGAGAGAGAGGAGAGAGAGAGGGAGAGGGAGGGAGAGAGAGAGGGAGGGAGGGAGGGAGGGAGGGAGAGAGGGAGAGAGAGAGGGAGAGAGGGAGGGAGGGAGAGAGGGAGAGAGGGAGAGAGGGAGAGAGGGAGAGAGGGAGAGAGAGAGAGAGAGAGAGAGAGAGCTCTATCTCGCTGAACACACAGCATGCTCGAAAAACGTTTCTCTTTTTTTTTCTTTTCTTCTCTCCATCTCCTTTTTCCCCCAGTTTGCTTACGGGAAAAGGCAGCATTTTTCCTTCCATATTTGGTCATATGGAGCGCCGCCAGCCAGCAGTAGCCTTTTGATGCCGTACAAACATCCCTATTTTGTGTGGGATTTGTACTTTTTGGAAGGCGCTCGCGCCCTCTTCCCGCCGTGATACTGGCTGACTGTGGGCCTATAGGCATCACAAATAAAAGGCGTACAAGCAGTGGAGGAAGAAGTACTCATTGTGTTTTACTAGGCCTGACGTCGAAATAAATAAAAAAGTATTCTGAAAGAATATATATTCAAAGATTTGTGACACATTTTCACGATTTTTCAAAAATAGCACACCTATGAGCTTGTAGATCTGCTATTTTTTCAATAGCTAAATAATGCTTAGTTAAAACACCAAAACGGGTTCCCGTCCAGAATGGGTTAAGTAAAAGTAGCAATACCAGCAACACATACAAATTTCATATTTCCAACCGATTTTGATTGTTCAAATGTATACAGAACTACAACCGGTATTTTGTATATATGTTTGCTTTCAGGATGTAATGTTCATTTGACTGAGAGCAATAACCCACCTATCTCCCCGACTCCCTCCCCAGTCAGAGTTTCAACGATTGTAGCATTATACGTGCAGGATGTAATTTGTGAGAGTGGACTTAATTTAACTGACTTGTGCCAGTGTGCCAGTGATCACCCTCCCCTGGGCCAATGTTGGCACGTATTCCTATAAGGATACATTATTGCCACCGGATGATGGCCATGCTATGGCCGAAACGTTGTGTCATTGTATGTCGGCGTTTTAAAACACTGTGGAGCTGAAGCTGTGTGCGGACTTCTCTTTACTATCTGTAGCAACTAGGAACCTTTTGTCCAGCACCAGCAAGGGGCTGGACGTGCGCAACCCACTTGTTTTAAACTAGCATCACCCACGGCACCAGCATCACTGATTAAAGGTGTAGTGAAATGAAAAATATTAGACCATAACCGTGGTCATCATATGGGCATACCTATAACAATTTTATTGTTTTGTGTATTTTTATATCAAAAGTCCATAAAAATACAATTTTAATTACTTCCTTAAAAGGAAAACGTGCTGCGTGATGACGTGTCGAGGCCCACATCAATAAAAGCCAATAAAAATGAAGCTCACCCATTTTATTCCCATTGCTGCATCGTCCTCCAAACACAGCTGGTCTTGATTACAGCACTACTCCGTTTTTAATCTCATTCAAGATGACATCCAGACAGTGTATTGCTCGTCTTAAACGTAATCATCACGCAAAAATAAATATGTATATAGGTTGTGTCTCTCTGTCACTTCGTTTACAAATGACACTGCATGAGACGGACTTTTATGTCCCATAGCCTGGAGGGATGCGACGCTCTGATTGGTTTAGAAACTAAGATCCTGCTGTTTTGAGGCTGAAACTTCAAAATAAAATGCCCAATCACCACATCTTTAAAGGTGTAGTGAAATTAAAAATACGTTTTTCACACTTTTAGACCATATCCGTGGTCATCATATGGGCATACCTAACAATGGATGCCAAAAAAATGGGAATGGGATGCCAGAAATTCTCATTTCTGAAAATGAAAACGTGCTGCGTGATGACGTGTAGAGATACACATCAATAAAAGCCAATCAAAATGAAGCTCACCAGTTTGTTTCCCGCATGCTTCTTGTCCTCCTCCACACAGCTGGTTTTGATTAAAGAACTACTCCGTTTTTAATCTCATTCAAGATGACATCCAGACAGTGTATTACTTGTTTTAAACTTAATCATCACGCTAAACTATATATATAGGTTGTGTATAGGTTAGAAATAATCCGCCGACTTGTCCTCATGTCTCCCTGTCACTTTGTTTACAAACGAAATTCACGTGCAGGAAGTCACAGACTTTGAGACCCCATAGCCTGGAGGGATGCGACGCTCTGATTGGTTCAGAAACTTCAGAGCCAGCGTTTGAAGCTAAAACTTCAAAATAAAATGTCCACCATTTCCATTGCCCTACACCTTTAACACATTTTGGGCGGGAACCCCTTTTGGTGTTCAACCTTTTTCATGTCAAGGACCCCCAGAATTATCTCTATTGGGCCACGGACCCCCATCTCAAAATATGTAGTTCCAGGGACCTCCCCAGAAGCCAATATGTTAGTTAAAAATGTGAAATCTGAAATATATATTCAAAGATTTGCACCACATTTTCACGACTTTTCAAAAATAGCAGACCTACAAGCTATGAGCTTGTAGATCTGCTATTTTTCAATAGCTAAATCATGACATAATGCTTGAAACACCAAAAGGGGTTCCCGCCCAAAATGGGCTAAATGCATCCTGCATTACAGCATAGTCCCAGCTATCCCAGGTTACTGGGGTTATCTCGCTCGCAACGGAAAATGTAACCACATTCCACAATGCTACACTGCGGGGAGTGAGTCGTCGTCTTTTTTGCATGAATAAGCAAGCAATGCCTTTTTTTTCCCCTTCTTTTTTCCATTTCTTTGTTTCTCTGTGACTCATTTTGTCTATTTTGGAAAATCAACAACAACAAGCTGTCTAAAACATTTCTTAAACACTTAAAACGCTTAAACATAAAAAAATTATATTTGGTATTTTAGTATTTTTTTGTTATACTGACTGTACAGCTCTTTGGTTCAATCCTGTTATTTTAAATGTGCTCTGCTCTATACATAAAGTGGATTGGATTGGAGAATGGCTAACGATGTTACTCAAAATATCTAGAAAATTAAAGTTAAAAAATAGCATAACCACTGTACAAGCTCACAACGCGCCGTGATGCAACGCTATTCGTGCGCTATACAAAAGTATACATTGTATGAGGAAGTATAGTATACAGTATAGTATGGTTCAAACTGTAATGGGTGAGGACTTTGCAGTGTGCATTGGGGCCCCAGGGATAGCAAATGGTCTTACATGGGGGTCTGTGGCCTAATGCATATGTATCAGCCTTCAAATGAAAACGCGTGAGAAATGCTGAGCTAAACCCAAACGGGCTTTCACTGCTGAATAGAAACTAGATTGCAACCACAGTTTTCCCCCAAAAGCGTCTCAAGTTGTAAGGTGATCGGATAACTCACCTCTGTGCGTGTGCGTGTGCGTGTGCGTGTGTGTGTGTGCGTGTGCGTGTGCGTGTGTGTGTGTGTGCGTGTGTGATTCACAGGGCATGGAGAGGTGTTGTGGAATGTGAACCATTGTCTGGGAATGCAGGTTTTCCCCCTACCCGCTCCAGTGGAAACTTAACATCTCAAAACGGCTCCGCCGCATTTTCTCTCTCTGCGTCGTCATCCTAGGGCCCTGTTTTTGGGCCCTATAGGGTTTGAAGTTTGAAATGATCGCGATGTTGATTTGAGGCCGCGGGTATATATATATATATATATATCGGCCAGCCCAAGACATTGGGATCAACCTCCCACACACACACACCCCACGCTGTCTCTCTTACCCACAGAGACACGTTTGTCCGGTCGTACGGCCGCGTCGTCACCTCGTTTGTCTCGGGTAGTCTGCCCGCTCCGTCCCGTGAATAGCGTCCGGTTCAAGCTCGGGGGCAGTCGTCGTCCCCCCCCCCCCCCATTTAAGCCCCCAGGGGCCACACTTAAAAATGAATCTATTTTGGAGAAGATGTAGGGCAGCTCGGTCTGCAGGAGAAGGGCAGATGGTATATTGACATGGAACTGGGTTTTGGTCAGTGGTGGAAAGTAACTAAACACATTACAGGTACAGTACAACTAGTGTTAGGTTTCACTGTACTACAATTAAACTTGAATTCCTTGTGACATTGCCGATTGGGAGCATCGAGACTTTTTTAACACCGCAAACTGTTCTGGTCGACTGCCACCGGCACGACTGGAGCTGTCCACATAGCACTGCCAGGGGCTTTATAACGCAATTGCATGCAGATGCAGGCAGTCATGAAAAAAAAAGCAAGGCGGTGTGCGTATACGCGCATGCACATAATGCACGGTACATGCATATGGAGAGAGAGGGAGAGGGTGAGTGAGGGAGAGACAGAGAGGACGGTCGAGGGGGTGTGGGAAGAATGTGGCATTAGTGCTACAGTAGCTCTTCAAAAATATAATAAAATCTGCCATTGGTAGTATCGGGCTCTGTTTGAACCAGGGGATGGAAAGCAATGTTGATTTTAGTTTTAGTCATAGTCTCTTGAATAGTTTTCATTTTGTTTTGGTCACATTTTAGTCACCTGGAATGTTTTAGTGTTGGTCTAGTTTTATAATAATAAAATAATAAACTTTATTTATAAAGCGCTTTTCGAAAACAATGTTTACAAAGTGCTTTACAGTGTCAAAGGATAAACAACAATCAATTGAAAATGCATAAAAATAGACAGTGTAAGACAATAATAGAACATATACAGTACATACATGGACATGAAAGAAAGAAAGAGCAATATGATGAATCTAAGGAAAGGCTTTAGTGTACAAATATGTTTTCAAATGTGATTTGAATGTTGACACAGAGTTAGCTAGCCTTAGAGCGAGAGGTAGGTCATTCCAGAGTCTGGGTGCCCGGGCAGCAAAAGCCCGGTTGCCCATAGTGACTAGGCGAGTCGAGGGAACTTCCAGGAGGGCCAGACCTGAGGATCTGTACTGGCCTGTAAGGTTTCAACATATCTGAAATATAGCTAGGAGCCAGGCCCCGCAGGGCTTTAAAAGTAATCAATAAAATTTTGAAATCAACTCTAAAAGACACTGGCAGCCAGTGGAGAGCAGCCAGGATTGGTGTAATGTGGTCCTTCCTCCGAGACCTTGTTAGTAGTCTAGCTGCGGAGTTTTGCACAAGTTGAAGACGGGAGATAACTTTTTTGTTGAGCCCTGAGTATAGTGAATTGCAGTTTTAGTGGACTGTGTGATATTTAGACTAACATGTATTTTGGCGGGACTTGATGTCGTCGTAATGACTAAGCTAAGCTCACAACGTGTCACACTGTGACGCATTGTGAGCTTGTAGATCTGCTATTTTCAGCATGCAACCAAGCGTAAAATGAATGACTCATACTGGATCTCTTGTCGCTTCCTAACATTTTTTTTTATTTGTTTGACGAAATTGTCAATATATTTAGTCTTAGTTTTAGTCATCATAGCTTAGTTTCCATTTAGTTTTCGTCAGTGAAAAAAGGTAGTCGACGAAAAAAACATTGTGATAGTTTTAGTCGACGAAATCAACACTGATGGAAAGAGGATGTGGAAAGAAAGGCAGAGAATTCCACGTTGAGCCGATGCCAGAAGGTGTTGGATTTATGGAGGTGTGTAAAGCCAGGGACTGTAAATGTGTTAATGCTCTGAGACCTGCACTCACGTCATACATGACCACAACCGCACGCACGCACGCACACACACACACACACACACACACACACACACACACACACACACACACACACACACACACACACACACACACACACCCCACATGGCCAAGCTTTCCAAACATAGCAATGCAGGTGATGACTGATGAGGGACACACACACAGGCATGCACAAGTAGACACGCACATACGCAACACACACGCACACACACACACACACGCACGCGCACACTACAGATTCAAGTACACAGTTGTACCTTACTTAGTTTACTCTGTTTTCAAATATGATGCTTTGTATGGCCCTGTTAATATTTACCTTGCAGCAATATATATTTCTAAATGCCTCATTAGTCCTCATGATAGGATTATTATGGCTGCATATGGCACTGATTTCTGCCGTCATCAATTTATTTTACATTTATTAGGGATAAAGTTCTGTTTCCTTACGACGTTGAGAATGTAATTTCTTGAAACATTTTGTTTATTTATGTATTCATTTACGTAATGTCCATGCCCCCCCCTCTGTCTGTCTGTCTGTCTGTCTGTCTGTCTGTCTGTCTGTCTGTCTGTCTGTCTGTCTGTCTGTCTGTCTGTCTGTCTGTCTGTCTGTCTGTCTGTCTGTCTGTCTGTCTGTCTGTCTGTCTGTCTGCCTGTCTGTCTGTCTGTCTCTTGTCTTATTGGCAAGGAGAAATCCTTCTTGCATAAGTGTAAAACGCATTCCAATCTCAAAGGAACATCTCTTTCTCCCTCATCTCTTGCAAATGCCACCCCTATTTGCGCACGCAACGCAACGCATGCACACACACACACACACACACACACACACACACACACACACACACACACACACACACACACACACACACACACACACACACACACACACACACACACACACACACACACAGCCTCCCATATACCGCATTTGGCTTCTCCATTCCCCTCTTTGACTTGTCCACCCCCGTAGTCTCTCAATGTTCGTGTTGAGACAGAGGGATAATTGTGTTCTCTACCCATCAGGTTAATATCTGCCTCTGGACCACTGCTGTGCGTGCGTGCATGTGTGGTCCTGTATAACAGTGGACAACACAGGCTAAACTCCACCAGAGTGAGAGGATTAATTTCTCCCAGGGCCCGCCCACCCAAAACGTGAGCGCTCGAGGTGGCGTAGCATGCGCTCCTGCGTGCAAAAGGTCCATGTGTGCAGACACAGCCCAGGCCTTGTGTGGAATACCTCCATACACCTGGCTGAGCCTTCGTGCACCTGTGTTTCTTTCCATCTGCAAACGCATGCACGGCTAACCTGCACAGTTACGCCTGATTTGCACTCGGTTCGTGCATCGTGTCTACAAGCTCACAGTCGAGCTTGTAGATCAACTACAGCTCAACTAAAGCCTGATGTATACTTGGTCGCACGCTGGTGCAATGCCATGAATAGCAGATGCACAAGCTCACAAGGCGTCACATGTTAGCTTGTAGAATAGATCTGCTATTTACTGAGCACGACACCAGCACGCAACTCATTACGAGTGTTCGGTATAGATCAGGCCTTAGCCTGCAGAGTTCTTATCTTTTTCAGTCTCCTGTCTGTCCTCTCCTTACTTCTTCGCTCCTCCTCTCCTCTCCTCTCCTCTCCTCTCCTCTCCGCTCCTCTCCGCTCCTCTCCGCTCCTCTCCTCTCCTCTCCTCTCCTCTCCTCTCCTCTCCTCTCCTCTCCTCTCCGCTCCTCTCCGCTCCTCTCCTCTCCTCTCCTTACTTCTTCGCTCCTCCTCTCCTCTCCTCTCCTCTCCTCTCCTCTCCTCTCCTCTCCTCTCCTCTCCTCTCCTTACTTCTCCTCTCCTCTCCTCTCCTCTCCGCTCCTCTCCTCTCCTCTCCTCTCCTCCTCCTCACGTTTCCCTGCAGGCTGAAATGAGAGCAACAGTGTGTTCAGCGTGACCATGTTTGCTTTCATGTCCCTACGCTCTGAACTCACTCCTACCAATAATGCTGCTTTCCTGCCCCGGAGTGCATGGACTCTCTCTCTCTCTCTCTCTCTCCCTCTCTGAATTTTCCTTTTATTTGGCCTCCATTTCCGTGCACCAGTAGTCCAGAAAGCATATCAATGAACCAGAAAATCAGTCGGTGGCAGTCCAAATATTTTTTCCACTGTTTTTTTCTTTTGTTTTTTTTCTTTTTCTCATTTCTTCACATGGGGTGTGTTAGTTGTGAAAAGTAATTAAGTACATTTACTCAAGTACTGTACTTAACTCATTCTGGGCGGGAACCCCTTTTGGTCTTTTAAGCATTGTTATACTTTAGCTATTAGCTACGAGCTTGTAGATCTGCTATTTTAAAATGTGGCGCAAATCTTTGAATATATATTATTTCAGAGCGAACCTTTTTAACCCAAATCTTTGCCTCTGGGGGGGGGGGGGGGGGGGGGGTCCCTGGAAGAAAAATATTTTCAGATGAGTGTCGCGGCCCAGATAATTCTGGGGGTCCTTGACATGAAAAAGGTTGAGCACCACTGACCCAGAAACATAGGTTTTTCAGAGAACTGTCAGGATATTTAAAGGATCACCCCTACCTTTAAGTACAATTTTGAGGTACTTTTACTTTGTTTATGTCAATTTTTCAGTACTTTATACTTCTATATGTCACATTGCACTTTTCACTTTTTTGTACTTTTACTCTAGTAATCGAAAGCCCGCCATTTCTGTTAGCTTGTATTCCCCATCGGTGATGTCACTGCTAGGCGGGTTTTTGAACCTCCTCTGAGACACAGACGAGGTAGGAGGATGAGTGTTAATTAGTGAAAAGAACCAATTACAGTATGTGAAGATACAGTAGGTTGAGAATGGGTGAAGTCATCCTTTTATTAACATATGAGTATGTGTTATGCCATTGGTTCTTCAAGTGGGTGGGGGGTGCCATGGGGTCCCCCACTAAAAGTAGTCAATATCGTTGTCACAATCATTGTATACAATTCAATGTTAGCTATTCAAAAATTGCATATCCAAAAGCGGGTCACTTTGTGCTGTGATCAGCGCGATGCGAGCTTCTACATTTGCTATCTTTGTCTTTTAGTTTTCTTTCTAAAATATTAGGGACATTTTGAAAAAGCTTTACTCGATGTTCAGCATTCAAATTCATAAAGTGTCAAAGTAGCAGATCCGCAAGCTCAAAACTAGGGATGCCTCGATCACACTTTTTCCACTCCCGATCCGATACCGATCAACCATCATCAAAACCGATTCGATTCCGATCCGATACAGCTCATATTTAAGTCTGATATCTGGCAGGTTGCACACTTTTTTTTAATCTTTACTTTTTATTACTGATTTTCTAGTCTGGAATGTTAAAATCGTCTGCTGGGTCTTTTTCGTTTTCTAACATAATAATACTCTCATAAGGTTGCCATTGCTGCGTGCTCCGCTCGGCACTCGTACTGCAGCTCGAGCGAGCTCCGTGCTCCTGCCTGCTGGCTAGCTAGCTGCCTGCTAGCATAGCCTGCTAGTAGCACAACACTTCTATGATCCTTGCATGTTACTGCTGCATGCTGGAGGGAACGAAGTACTGAAGCGGAGAACTGGAATGGAGTGCTTGGATCGGAGCGTTTGATCTGTCATTCTCACCGCAGTCCGATCATATCCCGATATCCCGATACCGGATCGCGGCACCTCTACTCAAAACGCACCACTTCACACCAATTTTTGAGGTTGTGGATCTGCTACTTTTGATGCTTTTGTGTGACACTGTAGTATGATCAAGTGGGGCGCTAATTAAAACAAAATATATAATAATACTAATTAGAATGCGGAGATAAAAATCCTAGGTTTCTGCCCGACTCCCCGAAACAGCCAACATGTTTCCCAAATATTCTCATAAAGCTCATAAGATGTAACAGTCAGTGACATAAGAAAGTACATGATGTACAGCAGTATCAGCTGCTCTGCTTCTCACTACAAGACAGTGGTAGTTTTCAAGGACCCACACATTCATGAGTATTAGGCCCTTGACCTCCATCTCAAAAGAGTTGTCCATCTCAAATGGACAAAGTGTAAAATAGGGCTAAAGTATTTGCGTGTTTGTTTTCTAAATCTACAGAGTAACTTCAGTAACTTGTAACACAAGTTTTCCAATAATTGTAGTAGAGTAAAAAGTGGGCATACTCAAGTAAAGTAGTAGTACCTCAAAAAGAGAGTACCTCCCACCACCCTGCTCAAATTGCTCATTAACACAGTCGTTTTTGCCTCTCTGTAGAAGCGTATATCCACAACGTCTCATAACTCTAACCCTTGAGCAAACGTGACCTTACTTTGATAGCCAGGATAAGTAGTACCTTTGGCATGTGGGGATTACCCAAAATAACCAGTTACGTGGACCATTTCGTGTCTCAAACCATAGTCTTAATAACACGTTTCTGTTGTTACCAACGCTGTGTTCTGAGCAAAGATCCGTGGCTCAAACGTATTGACACAAAACCGATCGCTATCATTGGTCATGATTTATTTCAACCGAGACCACTCTACTGCTCAATGTGTCCGATTAGGGCTTCTGGGCAGTTAACCGAGAAACACATTAGTCTGACCACTTAAGGGCCTAAATACTGTGCAATGGTGGCATGCCAAATAGCCGATCTACAAGCTTTGCAACGTGTCACATCGCAATTCGATGCATAACATAATCTAGCGAAGAGGCTTGCAAATCTACTACCTTTAATGCTTCTGTGTATGTTCAAGTGGTAGGGTCGCAGGCGTTTATTAAAAAAAAAAAAAACACACACAAGCAGTTAAAATGTGGTTTCTGCCCGACAGCAACAAAATGACGGTGATTGAAGTAATATCGCCCCGCCCTCTTCCTTCTTTATCTTGGAGCTCGCAGTACCTTTTCCAAAGGCAAATTGCACATTTTTAATCTAAGATTAAGGCTTAAATAAGTACATAACAGTGCCCCACGCTCCTGCTATCCATAGCCACGTGAACCCTTGTGTCCCCTATTCTCGGCATGTGATAATGGGCCAACGTTTGGTGAAGAAAATAGGCACACATTTGGCAAAATTTGGCCTATCAGCTCTACAAGCTTATACTGTATATGGCTGTTCTCACTATTTGATGTTCAACAAAGTATATAATATGTATCAGTATATACTGTAGGGGTTTGAGTGGCTAAACCAAGTTAAGTGAGAGATTCCATGTTCCTAAACATTCGCTGTCTTATTTTAAATCTTGGCATTAATTCCTCTTTTTATGGACACAGAGTAAAAAGTCCCCTGCCCTCACAAAGTGCTGTGGAGTTTGTTTTTTCTTCTTCCTTTAAATGGCATGTGAATGAGTAATTTGGAGACTCTTTCAAGTCCCCCTTCACTAACTTCAGAGGTTAAATATAGGAGCATTCCTCGCATAGCTCCGCAGGCATATTACAGATTAATGTGTTTGTCTAAAGGTTGAGAGGGGACGCTTGTTCTGTGTTGGGCGAAGGCCCGGGGCCCATGCGTCAAGGACAACTTACACCACAAACTATGTTGAGTACAAACTCCTGTGTGTTTTTTATTGAGCAGACATGCATGTAGTTCAAACAGAGAATGCCAACGCCGCTGGACTAATGACAATATTGGCACACTGCATAATGCTGCGCGTGAAGAAAAAAATGACCGCTCTTTTGCAGTGCAGTCACTCAACAGTGAACCATTTGCACATTTCTCAAGGCTCAACTTGTTTTCTGCTGCGATTAACAAATAAATAATAAAGAATCATCAATTGCAAGACATTAGTCATAGCACACTTTAAGGTGCTTGCATGTGTTTGGTCCGACAGGCATTAGTCCGACACCGAAACCGTACCCAAAACCCTAAACCTAACCACACAGGAAGCCACAGGTTAGGTTTAGCCTGCCACGCATGTCGGGAGGCACGTGTTAGTTTTAACCTGCCACGGGTTTGTTGTAACCGGGCGGCCACGCATGTTGCGAGCCACGGGTTAGTTTTAACCTGCCACGGGCTAGTTGTAACCGGGCGGCCACGCATGTCGCGAGCCACGGGTTAGTTTTAACCTGCCACGGGCTAGTTGTAACCGGGCGGCCACGCATGTCGCGAGCCACGGGTTAGTTTTAACCTGCCACGGGCTAGTTGTAACCGGGCGGCCACGCATGTCGGGAGCGAAGTGTTGTCGGAGTAATGCCCGTCGGACTATTAGTATGTCTAACCCAGGGGTTCTCAACGTTTTTGGCTGGGGACCCCCTAAGGGTCGCGACCCACGGGTTGAGAACCCCTGGTCTAACCAACATATGCACCCCATTATCCTTATGTGTATGCGTACGTGTGCACACTGCGTAGTGTGTGTGTGTACAATCTATACATTTTACATGAATATCGTGTATATACGGTATAGTGTATGTATTGCATATTAGAGTTATCACTCTGAACAGTGAACAAGCACAGACTGCTTTCATTATGCCCCAGACAAATGGAACAAACTCCAGGACTCTCTGAAACGTGCTCAATTGGTAGAGACATTTAGGTACACTAGGAGGATGCATTATGCAAGGACTGCATTGCGTCGTGTAATGTATAACAATAATATATGTGTGTGTTATGTGTACATTTACACATATGTACATTTACACACACATATTGAGTGCGTGCAGTCTTGAAAGCTTGTGCCAGTGGTGCATTGGTTTTAATATTGAAGTAGGTGTCGTACATGTAAGGCATTCATCCGATATTGTTGTTACCCAGAGTGTGTGAAATTGTGTGCAAATAATCTGAATCAGTTTCATTGTCCCGTCACAGGCTCGCATGCGTAAACACGTGGGTGGAATTAGTTTTTGTCACACGTCGTTTTGGGTAAAGAAGAATGGGGTTTACACATCGAGACTTTTAAATCTCGCCTTAATATAAGACCCACCTGCACACCTTGGCTTTTAATTCCGTTTGAGAGTTCTGTGTTTTTCTGTGGCTCTGTTGTTATGTGTCCTTTTCTACTGTGTGGTTTGTTGGTGTCTTTTGTTTTAGCTTTATGGTGTATTTAGCTTTTAACTTTCTCTACAGCACTTTGTAAACTTTGAGTTGTGAAATGTGCTATATAAATAACTTTATTTATATATGGGGGGGAAACGGGGAGAGGGAGAGCAAGGAGAAACATGCTAAAGAAACATATCGTCTCTGTCGTGTGAAAACCTCATACAGTATGTCCAAAAGTGTAACTTTTCTGGATTCCAATTCAAACATGGCAAAAGTAGCAGATCTGCAAGCTGTTTGAGTGACGCTGTAATGTGGTCAAGTCAAGTTTTGGTATACTATGTGTATATATCAAGATAACACACACACACACACACACACACACACACACACACACACACACACACACACATACATACAGAATAAAAAAAAAGCAACAGGTACAGTACGTGAGGTTATATGAAGTGCAAAAAGTAGCAACGCATTGGCAGGTCCACAATGGATGAAACACTCCACAAGAGGTTTATTTCCACACCGTATAGATCCACATGTGGATTGAGCCGTTAGGTACAAAGGTATACTGTCGGGTAGACCTTTTGTTCCTAAATAGGAGCCATTAGAACACATGGGGCCAGAGCAGACGCTTGTGATCGTAGAGTAATCATCTGCCGGACAAGTGGAAAATAAAATTGGGAGCGATAAGAACTCAACCCAGAAAGATTGCGGGGACTTTTTTTTCTTTCTTTCCTCCGCCTTCTCCGCCGAGCCCAGTAAAGAAGGAACATTTCACCCCGAGCCAAAAATAGATGCGCCCTTGGCCCATACTTACTCCTAAGCCTTCGCTCCCAGCCCTTTTTCTGTTGTGCTATTTGGTGCCACATTTTGCCTGATAGGGTCGCATTGTTTCGCCGTTGTTGGCATAAGACTCTGTGAGAAGATAGAGGCATTATATTACGGGGCGGGCTAATCCCAATGGCAGTCGGGATAACATCAACTTGGCTTTTAGGGCTTTTTAATAGGGTGGCATTTAGACGCTTATAGGTTTGTGTGCCAGGGCCTGGCAGTCTCGACAGGTAGTAATTTGTGCAAATGTGTCATTATGGCTATTGTAGAACCTCCGAGGCAGACAGACAGGGAAATGAATGGGGAGAAGCAAAGGGATACAGAGAGCGAGAGAGAGAGGGAGAGAAAGAAAGAGAGGGGCGGAGAGAACAGGAATTAAATAGTGAGAGGAAAGGAAAAAAAGAGAAACGTCGAAGTTGAACGATAGAAGACTCAGCAACTTTCTACCGTGCATGGAGTCCCTGTCTGAAACTGTGAAAATATAGCCAATCTACAGGCTCACAACACGTCACAATGAGATAGAGAGACAGGAGGCAAAGTGCAGAGATGTGGGAATGGATGAAGAGAGAGACATGGGTGGATAAAAGTACAGAGCGTTTTTACAGTGGACAGGCTAAGGCAGGCCAAACGTATAAAAGGCACTGAATCTGTCAAGACCCCGCTCCACTTTATACAATTGCGCTCTCTCTCTCTCTCTCTCTCTCTCTCTCTCTCTCTCTCTCTCTCTCTCTCTCCTGCTCTCTCCCTGTGTTGGCTTTTTGCAGAGTATGGGTGGTCCCCTCCGGCAATGCGCAGCACTTACATTTCTGCATTTTTATTGAAGGCCTTCTGTGGAATGCGTTGCGGCCCTCCTCTCTGCCCCGTGTGTGTGCCTGTGTGCATCGCCCCCATGCAGAGGACGGAGAGAATGCCACTGCAGCGCTTTTTTTCATTTTCAAAAAATAATTGCGAGTTCATGCTCTCAGTATGGCTCAGTATGGCAGTTGGTTCCACAGATACACATTGTGAAAATAGCCCATCTGTTGTGAGCTTGCGGATCTTCTTGGCTCGTTGTTATATTATTTGACAATTTGGCCAATGTTTCCCAGGTTTAGAGTACAGTGTGTTGATTAATTTTGATGCAGTAATGGTCTTAAAATAATAATAATAATAATAATAATAATAATAATAATAATAATAATAATAATAATAATAATAATAATACAAAAGTACCCCACAACTGATACAGGCTATTTGGCCACGGACCCACCTTTTTTAACAAAGCTTTCTTTTAAAGTACAGAAGGAGGAGAGGAGCATTTTAAGCCTTTTATTTAGGTGCTAGTATACAAAAAACGACTAACGTTTCTACCTAGAACAGGGGTGCCCACACTTTTTGACTTGAGAGCTACTTTCAAAATGACCAGCTCGGCAAGATCTACCCACCAAATCAATTATTATACCATTGCTGAAAATAGTTTAAATATGTACCTGAGGGGGCTTCGGAATAGTAGAGTCCGTGTTACATTCTGTACAGTATAAGACAAATGCACTTGGAATGGGAAATAGAGGGGGAGAAATGTTTTTTTTTGTAATCGTTTTTTTTCTTCAATATATTTAAATGAAATACTCTTTAGGGGCATGTCATGTGATCTACCTGCACAGCCTTTGTGATCTACTGGTAGATCGCAATCTACCTTTTGGGCACCCCTGACCTAGAAGGTCCTTCATCAGAGTCATTCATGACTCTGATGAAGGACCTTATAGGTCGAATCGTTAGTCGGCTTAAAATGTCCGTGCTGCTCCAGTGTCCTCTCCTCCTCCTCCATTTTGTGTCCTTGTTCCTGTGATGCACCGGACCAGCCGTTTCAGACTCGAGGCGTGCTGGTAGACTCCCTTTGTTCTGAAGAGTAAAGCACGTTTCATTCAGTGCAAAACATCTGAGCACTTCTTCCACTAGCTGGCTGATTGCCTCATCCCCGTTTGGCGTCAGTGCTTCTAGGAAGTATGTGATTAGACTCGTCATGTTTTGTGGGGCCTTTCCGGGTTTTAGCGCTATAGCTGCTCGCTCTCATTTTGTCTTAATTACAGTTGTACGAATTGCCCCGACATTCAACCGCCAATTTTCTGCCCTCCCCACCCGCACTTAATGACAAATCTAAACTTAGAGAATGGATTCTCGTGGTTTGGGGGGAAGTCTCTCCTCTATCGGTCACCCCCACCCCCTCACCCCCCCCCCCCCCCCGGGGTGGCTTTTTGTCAAATAAGTAACATTCAGGACTGTATATCGGCACAGTCGGGCAGAAACTACTCTTATATCCATATATATAATTTGTTTTTTCGTAAATGAATGCCCTAACTGATCACACAAAAGCATCAAAATTAGCAGATCCACAAGTTCAAAATGCAGCGTGAAGCGGCGCCTTTTGAGCTTGTATATCTGCGTGCCTTTTGGTACTTTTGCATTTGATGCCTGAAAAGTAACAGTTTTGGTCATGTGAGGTTTCCACCCAACATAGACGATATATAGGTGTCTAACTGTGGGCCAAGCTTTGTTGCTAGGTTGGTTTGGCCAAAATTATATTGTCACTGTTGGGCAGAGAGAGAGAGAGAGAGAAGCGGTTTTGCCCTGGGAGTAAGTCCTGGCATTGTGAGGAGCTGGTATGGTGTGCGGGGCACAGGGACGTTTAAGGTAGAGCTCTTCATCATTTCCCTGCAAATATATACTTTAAAAAAATGTTCAAAAGTACCTGATGTACAGCAACGTGGTACGAAGGGACGCGCTATGTGAGCGTGTAGATCTGCTATTCTTTTTGTCCACGATTCATACTGCTCAGTACTTTTCGATTGCAAACCGTTACTCAATGACTTGATTTTACTTTTGTTTTGTTCCGCTTTACTGTGCTTTTAGAGTGCATTTTCTAGTAAATTGTAGTGTGTCCCATGTCCAAAACCCCCCAAAATCTCTAAAATGGCAAAATTATACAACCTACAAGCTCATTGTGCTGTGCCTTTTTTTGGCCATATCTTTTAAAACTTTTGGGGGATTTTCTTCATTTTCACCTGACATTTTCATCGCGACGGGGGGCCCTTAGCGCACCTGGTGACTGCGCCTTTCATATAGAACAGAGCATGATTAACATGTTATGCAAGCACTCGAATAAAG